>NC_092636.1:54174854-54465363 GCF_039555335.1 Amphiura filiformis
ACAATGCGGGTTTTCAACATAAAAGAAAAACAAGTAAACGCCATAATACACGATAATTTTCTGTTTGATGAAATAATACTATCGGGGAGGGTTTCTGTACACTTTAAGCCGCATTAATGAGATAAAATAAATTAAAACACCATCTTTACTGCTTAATGTGGAGTTCTATGTGATTTATTATTGAGACAATATAAATTCATGTTGGCCTAGGGTGCATATACCTGGGATATATGTAAACATTACAAATACATGTATACCCAAAATATCAGGTGTGAAAAACATTTACCAAATTAATTTCAAATGATTAATTATGGCTTTTATAATGTTTGTCCCACTTACGAAAGGAAAATATGTGATTTTCATTTGCTTAAGGTTGGTCTGAACCCTGGAATTATGGAAACTTTCGGGCCTAATAACTGCTAAATTGTTGGTGTAATGTATATAAAAGTATTCATATTTAGAATGGCAAAGACTTGATAAGTTCATCAAATTTGGGCCACAATGCTCATTTTTGGCCCAAAATTTTAAAAAACGGGTTTTTTTTATTATTAATTTTTAAAAACTAGATAAAAATATCTAGGAGCCGTTTTTTTAATTTTGACCAACTTCACCAAAAATGTTTGAAATTTGGGCGAAAATCAGGCTTTTTTATGATTTTTTTTGAAAATTCAGCATTTGTTGACCCTTTTTGGTGCAAATTTCTCAAAGTTGGTCGAAATTCAAAAAAATAAAAAAACGGCTCCTACATATTTTTCCTAGTTTTTACAAATTAATTTAAAAAAATTTGTGGCCCAAGAATTTTTTTGTTACGATTTACGAAAAAGAAGTGGGCCAAAAAACCGTGAGCATTTAAGCCCAAATTTGACCTCACAGATGAACTTATCAAGTCTTTGCCATTCTAAAATGTATACTTTTATATACTTTAGACCAACAATTTAGCAGTTATGAGGCCCGAAAGTTTCCATAATTCCAGGGTTCAGACCAACCTTAAAATGCACAAATTTGTATATTCATAATTTTTCATTCGTATCTACATAGGTGTGTGTGATTAAAACGCTCAAGCAATGAATATAACGACCAGCTATTTTTACAGATTTTGAAGCTCTTTTATATACGCATCATGAAAATAAATGCATTAGCAAAATTCACTTTTTAATCGACTCTTTCGCTGCATTACATAAGGGTCAATTTGCAAAATGCACACGATAAGAATGATATTGATCCAAAATATAACTCCAACCAATAAGACAAAAATACCACTTTATTTTTACTAGTAATAATAAACTCCGCAGTGGTTGGAGCTATATTGCTCATTAATATCATGATTATCATCTTATCGTCTTATTAGAAATTGGTATCTTCCTTTTTTCTTTTGTAGATCCTAATAAAATATATTTGTTTTGTTAACCAATTAGTATCTTTTCGTCTGCTTATACAAAAAGTGCATAATTATGCCGGGTAATTATGATCTTATTGGTACTTAGGGCCTATGTGTTTCTTAACCGCAATATAATATATATTTTTCAGTGTTATCTGATTTGTAGTAAATGTTTCATTCATTGGGTATCGGACTATCGTTTTCTTTTTGTTTCTGTTGACGAAAGGGGACATCGTTTGTCTACAAACTTAACCATGCTTTTATTAATAATATATCTCTCATCTGCCCATGATAGAAAAAAGTCATCCGATTTGTCATGTTTGTGTAATTTACCATTCACCGAGTAGACTAAAATGTTTCATTCTCGTTCAAACCCCATCTAATTTGCAGAACATTTATCGCGGATGAAGCTATCTTATTTATCTAAAGGGTGGCTACCATTTGGAATCGGAAAAATAGTAAGTTTCATCCGATTATTGATATACTTTATTCACATACCATGCCATTCTCACTACCTTACCCTTCCAATCATTAGCGTAGCCAGCGGGGGGGGGCAGGGGGGGCAGAGTGCCCCCCCTGACAAAAAAATGAAAGAAAAGTGCCCCTCTGACAAAAAATGAAAGAGAAAATCAGGAGGGCAAAGGAAAAGAAAAAGGGCAAGGAGCCCTTTTCTAGCAAAATTCAGGGCCAAAATAGTGTAAAATACAAAATTTTTCCGCGCTATGCGCGCACATTGTAACAATAAAGCCCTTTTTTAGCCGGATAATGGGCGAAAATATTGTAAAATACCATTTTTTTCGCGCTACGCGCGCACATCATCCCAATAAGGCCCTTTTCGGGAAGCTCCAAGACACACAGTCTCTATGTATTGTATGATGCAACTGCAATTTTTTTCGTCTGTGCCCCCAAAATTTTATTTTGCCCCCCTGACCAAGAAAGCTGGCTACGCCCCTGCTTCCAATACATGAGATACACGCTAAACCCATTTGATCCACAAGATTTATCGATGGTTCTTTATACGACAGATCTTTTGTACAACCCGATGAACAGATGAACCTTTTGCGGTTCTCTGAAAAAGCTGCAGGACATCTAATGGTTCTCAAATTAAAAGCAAGGATTCTTGAAGTGCAAGGGTTGTTCCAGGCTAGGGGGTCACTAAATAACTCCTTTCGAACCTTTGTACTTCGAACTATAACTATATGCCTATTGCCTTAGGTTTTCGATCGGAACGGGCGCGGTGTTTTGCATGAGTAGTCTAATGTTTGACCGCACAGAGTCAGTGGATACTTGAATGAACTTCAATTTTAGAACATCAAACTTATAATATCTAGAAGTTTAAACTTACTTTCAGCACAAAAAATCAACTAACCTTGAATTTCGATGTGTGACACACATCCGCATCAGAAGAAGTCCTAAGATGTTGTGATGGACTTGCCCTTTTGTTTACCAAAAGTCGCCAATGGTCAACAAAAGGGCAAGTCCATCACAGCATCTTAGGACTTCTTCTGATGAGGATGTGTGTCACACATCGAAATTCAAGGTTAGTTGATTTTTTGTGCTGAAAGTCAGTTTAAACTTCTAGAAATTGTTTATCACCAGCGCGTATGAACTTACATTCGAGTATCAAACTTATAGTGTTAGCAATTCCAAAATTTAAACCGTTTCTATAAAGTCGTATTATAAGTTCATTTGATATTTGAATGAGCTTTTTTACTGTGCGATTTGTTTTGTTTTTAGGATGCCGCGGACTTTGAATGGCTCTTCTTCAAGAAGAAAATTCTGAACATGTCAGTGGTCTATGAAATATTAATCTACGTGATAGGCGGTCGACTAGCAGAAGCATTCTTTCCAAAAGTAAGATAGTAATGTTAATAATGATGACAGTAATACCAGTGGCGGCGCCACGGGTGGGGTGGGTGGCATGAGGGGACAAATGCCCCCCAGTCAGAACTCTTTCCCCCAGTAAAACCCCAAAATTACGAAAATTTCACCTTTTGCGGTAATTTTGCACAAAATTCGTTGATTTTGCCCCCCCTGAAATTCACTTTTCCCCCTCAATGCCCCCCGGAAAAGTAATACTAGTGACAGTGATGACGATGATGATAATATTGCTCCTTTTGCTCCTGCTGATGATGACAATGACATGATGATGATGACGATGATAATAATAATGACGACGATGACGATGATGACGTTAATATGATGATGATGTCAGATGATGACGGTACGCTGATGTTAATGTTCAAACGATGACGGTAGTGTTGAGGTTGATGATAATGATGACGACGGCGATGAAGATGTGGAGGAAGAGGCGAAGAGGAGGCGCAGCAGGAGCAGCTGCGAAATTACAAATAAATATTTTGTTCGGATACCCTGAGATTGGAAAAGCTATATTGCTGTTTTTTTCTGAAATATTTAATTTTGATAATATTCAGACGACTTAGTCCCGGACTTAGTACGACTTATTAATGATTCACAATGTTTTTTCTCACATCTTGTTTCTTTTTATTCCTTTATTCCAATTCAGTTCCGTAACCATTTCATCTTGGTATTTAGCATTGGTGTTCTAACCATGAGGATGACAACTCGTGTCATTAGCTTATTCGCGGCACACACTACTGTGGCATATTTAGCATCAAGGACTGGGGTTCCATTCATTGTGTGGTTAACAGGTGCATTGCAAATATTGTCAGTTGTGGCTGATGCGGCTTTCTACAGATGGCAGGTAAAGATTGTATGTCCCTTTAATCAGGAAGACGAAAAGACAGACTGCAGACAAGGATGGCAGACAAGACACTTACATAATTATGTAACCAATAATTTGCAAAATTAATTCGAAACATCTATTGCCGAAAGAGAACATAGTTTTTTGACTATACATGAGATTGAATATTCTTACCCATGGTAACACACTTTGGTGAGTGTGCCCGACAAGGGGGTGCGTTTGTAAATGCTTCCAAACGAGGACCTACATATGGATACACACCATAAAACGATGACACACCTCCAAACGAGGACGTCCTCGGTTTGAAACTATGACCAGGATGACGTAAATGATGCAAATACGCATATAAGATAGCATATAAGATAGGTCCTCCATAGGGGGTATAGGACGGGTCTCAGTTGGATAGTAAGTTGTCTGGTGTGTTTGTGTGAGGTCCACGGTGTGTCGATTAAAAACGGGTGTGTAAGTCCTCGGTTAGATCCTCGGTTAGATCCTCCTTAAGTCGAGGTCCTCGTTTGAACGTATTTACAAACAGTGGGGTAGGGGTGTGTGTGTGTGGGGGGGGGTGAAAGTTTTCTTCGTTTTGATTTTGTAGAACATAAAGATATCGCAGCCAATGGTAAAACTACGCTGTTTAACTTCTTGAATTTGTAGATATTATTCTGCAATATCATCATCCTTCTGCCATCATGCATTTATCAAAAGTTTCACTGTATGTGCCTGTGGGACCGGGTGTGGGATATGTGTAAGTGCACGGTCTTCATGTCTATTTCAGTGTATATAATTCTGCAATGTCTTCAGGTCTTTTCATTTCACTGATAATTTTATAATTTCACTTCCTCACCAGGAGTCTTTATTCCCTGGTTTTGCTCTTGAGATGATTGGTTTCACTTTCGGGGTCATGCGATTTATAAGTTTTGGTTTGGAGTGTTGTAACAACCCCAAGAAGTATGGTCTCTTTGAATTCTTATTGTACAACTTTTATTACCCATTATGGACTTTCGGACCCGTGATGACATTTGACAAGTTTCAGTTAGAGGTAAGCAGTTCGGACAACAACCCGTTTGGGCCTTAATTTTTCCCCAAGATTTTACTTTTTGTGTTTGCTCGTGTAGTTTACATACCGTAAAACCTCGTCTACAAGCATATAAAGTGTTTTTGATGAAAGCTTAATAAATACGATACATGCGTAAATATGTCAATAGAATAGATTGGTCTTACAATTGTTTGTATATGCTTGGATCTGTAATTTGTTTGCTCAAATTCAATTATGGCGCCTTTCATTAGAAGCACTCTATATGCTTGTAGACGAGGTTTTACGGTATATCTATGTTGTTTATGATGTATTTACAAATACATTTACTAAATACATATTTGTTTGGGCAGAAAATATTGAACAATTAAAGATAAAACAAAATGTTTATTCAAGTTTGTAATTTGATCTTAATTCTTAAAACAGAACTTATGACAGCGGCTCTTGTAAATATTTTGAGGAGATGTGTGAGATCAATCTTTTCAATTCTGCGCCAAGAACAAAACTATAATTGAAGACCGAATTTTAAAAACTAGTTGCTGACCTGCGCAGTACGGCATGTTTGGTCTGGTTGACTGGACGTCATACGCAAATTAATGACTTAATTTTAATTCTGTCTTCAATTATAACAGACCAAAATACCGAGTGTGTTTTAATAAATCTATGTTTGAATATAAAGATACTAACATCTTTGCAATTTTTTAAAAGACATTTCCTGCAAAATATTACCTTATTTGCATTTTGTCTTTTTAATTGAGTGGGCCTAAAAAGTGGGGTTTCATAGAACTTTTAAGCTGGAATATATTAAAATCTCTAAAATACGTACAAAACAAATGGACTATTCCAGTTGAAATTCATTCACATGGAAGACTCTTTCACACAGGGAGTGTATAGATTTCAAATGGAGTCACGGTTACACATTCAGGTAACTCCATTGGAAATTCACACTCAGTCTGTATGCCTTCCATCATCATCAGTCGGCTGCTGAGTAGGCGACTACAAGCTTTCCCCAACTATTGCGATCTTGGGCAAGCGAAACAATATTGTTTGGCTGCAGCCTTCCATAGGGGTGTATCATATATTTCTGAAATGGCCCAATGAGATTACAGCTTGTTAGGCCACTGAAAGGGTCTTTAGTCTAAAACCAAAAGGTCATTATGCATCCTAATTCTTACCCCAACCTTAACCTAAAACCATACAAATGCCTTACACCTCCCACAATTACAAATGACACCGTAAACGACCAAGTTCGGCTATCATGATGTATAGGCCTACACCTACTGCAAAGGCATGAGGAAATTTGGAAATTGAAAAACTTCATAATCCTTAATCACCAGAGGCGCACCAAGAAAATCGGTGAATGTTGTGGGTTTCTTGATTGTCTATACTTTTGTCTATACTTTTAAACTTCCTTACCTCTTAAATTTCAGATAAACAAAGAAAGTCGCTTATTGAGTAAACAGGAGCTGTGGCATATATTCAAGCAATCTCTGCGTCATATTTTCTGGTTTTTCTACATTGAGATTACACTACACTTTCTATATTTCAATGCATTCCACAGACATCGTGCTGTATTTAGAAAATTACCACCGGGTGATTTGGGTATGTTGGAAGTTTAAAATTTTTTTAAACATTACTGTGGCGGGACGGCCGATTGCCAAGATAGCACGAATGCTTCAATGTGTTTTTGAAAAGAAACCTGGTTGGACTGTATTTTGATTATGAAAATCAGGTGGCCGGGTTGACACCAGTTCCCAAAATGGGAACACGAAAAGTTTTGCACGAGGCTTGGGCAAGTCGTGGGGGCAGAACCCCACCTTCGATACCATTTACAAACAGGAGTGCCTCTAAATAACTCTTCACGTAGATTGTTCTCTTACTTATCCTCAACAATATTTTATTTGCATAACTCCAGACTACAACATACAGATTTCAGTCACACAATACTCTGGCACCCTACTCCTACAATGCTTCTGTAATAACTCGGCTAGCACCCTCCCTCACCCCCGGCCCTCACCTATCAAACGGATCCAACGAGTAAAAAAAAGTTATAAGAACGTTAAAAGCGTTACATATGATTACACATATTAGACGTACGAAAAAGACCCAAGTAATTTAGCACAAAACGAAAATTTGGGCAGCATGGCTCCGCTCAGCGCATGCTAATAGTGACGACACTTACGAACACATGCAAGCATGTATTAGTAAGGTATCATCATAAAATCCATAGAAAATCCTATAAAACACAACACCTTTTGCCAAATGAAAATCTGGTCAGCATAGCTCCCCTCTAAGTGCCGACCAGATTTCCGATAATACAAAATATACTGTACTCAGTAAATAGGCCCCCAGACCTCAATCCTCTGATGTGTCTCTTTTTGGTATAACACCGCCCCTCAGGGTGATGTTACCCCTTTTAAGTTACTCCGCCATCTTGGTATAACACCGCCCCTCAGGGTGATGTTACCCCTTTTAAGTTACTCCGCAATGTTGGTATAACACCGCCCCTCAGGGTGATGTTACCCCTTTCCAGTTACTCCACCATCTTAGTATAACACCGCCCCTCAGGGTGATGTTACGCCTTTAAAGTTACTCCGCAATGTTGGTATAACACCGCCCCTCAGGGTGATGTTACCCCTTTCCAGTTACTCCGCCATCTTGGTATAACACCGCCCCTCAGGGTGATGTTACGCCTTTTAAGTTACTCCGCAATCTTGGAATAAAACCGCCCCTCAGGGTGATGTTACGCCTTTTAAGTTACTCCGCAATCTTGGTATAACACCGCCCCTCAGGGTGATGTTACCCCTTTTAAGTTACTCCGCAATTTTGGTATAACACCGCCCCTCAGGGTGATGTTACCCCTTTCCAGTTACTCTGCCATCTTGGTATAACACCACCCCTCAGGGTGATGTTACGCCTTTTAAGTTACTCCGCAATCTTGGTATAACACCGCCCCTCAGGGTGATGTTACCCCTTTAAGTTACTCCACAATCTTGGTATAACACCGCCCCTCAGGGTGATGTTACGCCTTTTAAGTTACTCCGCAATCTTGGTATAACACCGCCCCTCAGGGTGATGTTACGCCTTTTTAAGTTACTCCGCAATTTTGGTTTAACACCGCCCCTCAGGGTGATGTTACCCCTTTTAAGTTACTCCGCAATCTTGGTATAACACCGCCCCTCAGGGTGATGTTACGCCTTTTAAGTTACTCCGCAATCTTCTCAGATGTGTCTCAGGATCTGAGATTCCACATAGGCCTGTAGGCCTATGATAACTACTGAAACCAAAAATACATGCACAGAACCCTGTTGGAATCAATAAAATAAATAATAACACACTAAATATTGCCCATCACTTGCCACATTTTTCCGTGAGCACTTACCACGAATGTAAATGAACCATAGCAATTCAAGTTATACACAATGAATAAAAAAAAATTCAATAAACAAATCACAATTTAGTATACTTTCACCAATGCGTAAATAAAATCATGACATTTTAAGTATCTTTCCTCAAAGCAGAAATAAATATAAAAGTGGCCGACATGACAATTAGAATATTTGATATGGGTGTGACCGATAATAATAATCCTAAATTTATATTGTTTTTACATGTTTTAGAGAACGTCAATATTCTTTGTTTACATATAACATGCATGCATTTATTTAAAAGATCCAAGATGCAGGACGTTCGAACATGACCAAACTGCCTATGACAGCGTTCAAGCTTTGACTTGCGTTTGGCGGACAGAATGGTGGAAACTTAAAGTGAAAGATATCCTACTTAAAGGAACATTTTCTAGGGTGAAATTTTGTGTAGAAACTGAATCTGACATAAAAAATGCATAATTATCAACTTGAAAATTTTCCCCATAGCATTGAACAGGCATATTTCTGCCCGAAGTCCCCAAATTGGAGCAAAAATTGGAGCAAAAAAAATAAGTCCTTCAAAATGGGGATACTCAGGGCTAAACAAAAAACATGTTGCTCTAGAGGGAGGCATTGGTAAGGGCAACATGTCTTTTGTTTAGCCTCAAACCTCCCAATTTTGAAGGACTTATTTTTTTTGCAAAATCTGTGACTTTTTTCACGCCCCAAAAATCCTTAGGGGTGGGGGTAGCATTTTGCAAGTTATTTTATTTTCTGTAGATCTAGCTTACTTGTTTGTTATATCACCATTTAGCTAATGAAATACTGAGCAAATAAACACTTAAAGCATCCCTATAGCTCATACCATTGTGGAGATATGGCGTTTTCAAATTGAAAATGATGCGAATATTGTATATTTTTCTAAATCAATTGTCACCCGAACCCTCAAGTTTCTACCCCTGCTACAAAAATAAAGAAATATATGGACTCCATTGAATGCTTTTAATATCACAATTGTACCCTTGTTACACAATTAGAATAGAAAATTAGGCACTATTTGATAGTTTTCATGTTCATATACTCACAGGAAATCTGCAAGTCAAAATTTTTGTCACCCCAAAATGGCCATTTTCGGCCAAAATCCGACCAAAAAATGATTTTTTCTCAAAATCTATATAAGATAGGGAGTTTTAAGTGCCAAAATCTGAAACTAGATGACATTTCACCCTTGGAAACATATAAACATTCAAGAATTTTGGTTCTTTTCACCCCTAAATACTTTTTTCACACGCTTGTCCGCCAAACGTAAGTCAAATCTTGAACGCTGTCCTATATATAATCTCAAAAAGTCTACATAAATATCTGGGAAAAACTTGAGCAAGGCGACATGACATAAATAAATACAGCGCATTGCAATTAATAAGATGGCGAAAGGGAAAGTCCACCTGAAGAAAATAATCTCCGCAATAAAATGTCAACATAAACATTTGTACCATCACGCTTCAATAATATAAAATAAACATCCCCAGGTTAATTAGATGGTACATGCATACGCGCACTCAGCGCGTAGTGATTTTTGACTCAAAAGACTATATCGCCAAAATATTTAAAAATACCTTCCCCTTGGCCAGTCTGAACGCCCCAAATGCAGCAATGATATCAACTGGTCATCAGGAATATTTGCTGATCCGTATGAGCCCAAAAATTTGACAATATTACGTGCACAGGATGACTTAAAAAAGAAAAATGAAAGACGAAATCTTTAGAATTTTGAGAAACCACGAACTCACACATAGAAACCATGTGCGAACTGCAACAAGCAATTCTGACAAAATCCAAACAAAAATAATCATCAAATTACACATTTTGCAACTAGACCACATCCAAAATAACTCATCAGAAGGATCTATAACATATTCCTGACAGTCTAATATCACCCAAATTCCCCCAAACCGCGATTTATGTGAAATATCAGAATTTTTAACAGCGAATCTCAAGAACTTGCCTATCAAACGGATCCAACGAGTAAAAGAAAGATTACCGCGTGGAAGACTGACAGAGCCCAGCCAAAGCGCGCTCTGATTGGATACGGAGATAATTGATTGAATACGTACGGCGCGCTAATTGGCTGACGGAGATAATTGATTGAACCGAATATGCGCAGCGCGGGTGATAACTAATTGAACCGAACATGCGCAGAGCAACCATACATACGGGTTTCATTTCTCCGTAGCAGAAATCAAATTTAAAGGGATACTACTTGGGATAGATGAAAAGGTAATTACCCAAAAATAAAATTATGTTTTGGCTCGATTTACCAATACCGTTTCATTACTTTTGCTGCGCTTACAACTCGCATAAGGAGGGTACTAATGTATATGCCTAATGGCTATCGATGTAATGTCGCTTTAACTTCATTCATTGCATGGTTTGGTGATAAAATAATCATATTTGCATTTTCTCATTTATTATACAGCTGTACTGGCCGGTTGTCACATGTTATTCTTTCAAAACAAGTATGTTTTAATGTATGGAGTACCCGGTGTTGTGGCACTCTTTGATCGTGTAAATGTACCAGAACCACCATTGTGTCCGATGGGTGTTTATTCATTTAGAGAAATGTGGCGACACTTTGATAGAGGACTGCATGATATGCTCATGAGGTAAGTTTCAAGAATTCCGATGATTTGACTAGTAATTTTGTGCTGCTTTGATTTTCTTGGCCAAGATAATTTGAAAGTTTTATTTTCAAAATGGCACTTGAAAATGGGCTATTCCAGAAAATAGGTGCACACCCCCTATAGAGGAGTAAATTTTCAAACAAAGAAATGTCCGGATTTCCAAGTCTGCTTTCTGAAAACGACTGGATTTCCAGTTGCCAATGTTACTGGAAAAAGCTTGGAAATCCAATCAAATGAAGGAAAAATCACGGAAATGTTAAAATGAGCTCTCAAGTTGAGGATTTCTAATTTTAAACTATTTTTCTGCCGGATTATTTTGCCTTTGAACACTTTGAAAGTCTGGATTTCCAACAGTCACGACTGGACAAAAAGTCCGGATATCCGAACTCCTCTATATGGGGTGTGCATCTATTTTCTGGAATAGCCCAATATTACAAACCAAAATGGCATATTTTGAACAGGACAAATGGATGTTGTTTGCAAACATTGCATGTAGAAGTTGAAATTGTAAATTTTGCAGCATTATACAAAGCATAAGTTATCGATTTGGAGCATAAAATGAGAAATGTTGAATTGACCGATATCGATACTGCCACTTTTGGCGGGGGAAATCGAGTCAATGCAGATTTGCCGATATTTGGCAAAATGCCGATTTTTGGCAAAATACCGATTTTTGGCAAAATGCCGATGATTGTACTTGCTACGATTGTCGATTTCTTGAGGATCAGAAAGATTGTTGGCGAATTTGGATAAAATAGTCCCATTTGGCGATTTTGTGGAAGATATCATTAATTGCCTCCACACCCGGGCCTCCACAATTGCCTATTTTCGGCATGATAGCCCGGTCCGGAAATTGACTGATTGTAAAAGACTGCCGGTTAAGCAGGATTGTACGAACCAAAGTGACAACATTTGGCAGAACGTAGTACTGCAGCCAAATTTGATGATAGGGCCAGCCTATTTTCCTACCTATTGTGTGAGCCAAATTCGAAATTGGTGACACTCCAAGACAGATTTGCGAAGTATAAATTGCAGGATATTACGAGTATGGCTATTTTGTTATAAATAGACATAATTATATTTACATTTTGAACACCCAAGTTTATTGATTAGGCCTAAATTATGTAATTCACGATTTCTTCAAAGGTACATTTATATTCCACTCGGTGGTTCCCGGTATGGACTGAAATGGGCTTCGTTCTCATCTTTTGTGGCGTTTGCTGCTATGAGTGTATGGCATGGTAATTCAGCAAGGCATTACGCATGGGCATTCTTCAATTGGATTGGGATTCAAGTAGAGCTACATGTTATGGGTTTGGCATGGTCACCCAAAGCCGTGGAATATCAGGTAATTATTGAGAGCCACAACATTCAGCATCACGAAAGACTTTGTCGGAAAGGGTGTACAAAATTGTTGCTGTCGATGTATAGCGCACATAAATAATTGGTGATTAAAAAAAAACCCGAGTCGTAGGGACACTAAACTTGAATTTGCTGTAGGGATGGATGACACTGATTTATAAGATCGATGGGTCCGATTTAGGATGAATTGAGGTCTTAAATTGAAGAAAAAAAAAGCCCGACTAATTTGAGGGAAAAATAAAAGCTATATATGAGCTTGTAAGAATATGGTAATTAGAAACCAAAACATGTCTATAAAAGTTTTTGGTATGGTTTGTGGGTATACAGGGCTTAGAAGAACTGAAGTATGATGATCTGTCGAAGAGTGCGGCTGGTGTCCTGCATACCCAGCAAACACAAAATGATTTCGACATCATTCGCAAAAGGTTGCCAGAAAACGTTTAAATGTCGGGTTATATAAAGGGCATATTAAGGGTATAAAACGCTTTCATAACATTTAAAAACATTTTATGATAACTTACTGCAAATATTCTAACATAATGTTATTTATGTGTTGTCAAAATATTTGGCAAAAAATGTTTGCGAAACATATTTTTACAATACCGTTTTTAAAACATTTTACAAATATTGTTGTATCTTTTGTGGTGTGTTTTCATGACCTTCATACAACTCGACATTTAATGTTACTAAAACGTTTTTACCAAAACTCCTGGCCAAAACCAAAATACAATCTGTATAAAACGTTGTTAAAACGTTTTGTTTGCTGGGTATACGGTCGTATGCATGGTATGTATCCTGTCAGTATAACTTAGTGAGCGCTTCCCCTTTTTCAAATTAGTTTGTTGCTCTTCATGCTAGCCATAGGCTTCATCCACAGTGCTTCAACATAAAAGTACCAAATTTTGAGATATTTTCTTAACATATTATCTTAAGAACTACTGAACCAATACTAGGCTTGGTATATGGTCATGAAAATGTACTATTCTGAATTTTTGAATTAATTTGTTTAAAACTTTAATATCGGCAGCAGTCGACACTCGAATTAAAGTCTGCAAATTGAAAATTCAACATAGTTTTTGTTAATTCAATTTCAGCGTAAACTGTCGGGTCCAATGCTCCGACGACTTAGCGGGGTGGTAGCTGCAACCAACCAACTACTACTCTCACTATTCAGCATGATATTTATAGCAGGTCCTCTACCGATATTCTTCATTTACTTCAACGGATTCTTTATACAAGGTAAAACATTAAGACGAGGCAGGAGCCATAGTTTTTTATTTTAGCGATTTTACTAAACAAGGCGGTTCTTGATCCACTAATGTTGATGCTTCCGCGATTGACCCTATCCTACCCCACTACTCTCACAACCCTGCCCCTGACCACCACACCCAACCCCTCCTACCATGCCCTGCTCCACAACCCTACCCCGCCACCCTACCCAATTGGCCTCTCCCATTACTCTACCACCACGCCTCACTCACTCAACCACACCTTTATCCCACCACACCAGTTTTTGGCATCATTAGATTTTGGCATCCCCCATCGAGGAAAATGCTGCACATTTAGGATCTCCTTTATAGAACCCATACTGTTATACTCTTGTGTATTAGCATTATATGTCTCCATATTTAAATGCAAACTTAACCGCTTGGCCATGCTCCCTTCTGACCCACCTTAAGTTTTGTATCAGATAAGTCTGTTGTATACCAGACAAAATTATCAGAAAATACAACTACTAATAATTCGTTTTGAATATGTTTCTTTTGCTAGGGTTTCCATGGATGCCTGTGATACTTTTCTTCTTCTTTTACTTCAATGTTCAACTTGATTATGAAGTGCACCGGAGGTTCACCTTTGAGCGTGTCTACAACAAGAAATATATATAGTAGATTCAATAGACAAAATGCTTTCTGAATTATATATAGTATCTACAAAAGCCATCTCCTGTCATATCAACATACTGATCTAGCCAATACACTAACATGCCAAGTCTTTTGGTAATAAATCTGGGTAATTAAGGTTCCTGGAGCAGCTCAGTAGGGAAGGGTGCACTCATCTTACAAGTGATGGGGATGCACCACTAGCATTTCATAACTTTTGGGTTTGACACCAAATTATCCAAAAAGGGGAGAAATTGGGTGAGAAGCCCTAAATATGGGTCATTTGGGTTATACTAGCAATTTTTGGGAAGATTTGTGATGAATAAATGTCAACTGGTGGTCTAAAATTTTAAGAAAAAGAAAGTTACGATTGACACTGGTAGCTGTTTAACTAGTAACCTTTGTGTGCTCCTAGCTGATGATCACTTTTCTGTTAGAGCAACAAGACCCGAAAAAGATGACACAAAAAGATAATACCATAAAAACTCGATAGTTAGCATAATACTATCTAGCGCTCTTGAAAACATGAAATTGTACCATAGTCTGGCGCTTTACCAACTGTGCTAATGGGGCGGAGACACAAATTTGCAGGTTTACTTGTTCGTATATAACTATGCATATCAATGATTTGCTCAAAACCCTTTACACTTTTGTGGATGGGGCACTTCATGTTTGCATGTTTTAAAGCGCTATAGTAAGCACATATGCTAACTATCGAGTTTTGATGGTATGCTGGTAGGGACAGCTAACAGCTTGGTGTGATCATCTTCTCTGGTATGACACAGCTGTTAGTTTTTGCATTGTTTTTTGTACCACATTGCATAGTTGACTAGACCTACTCCCCATTCCAGAAAAATACAGAACTAATTTTTTTGGATTAAAAAAATATTATCAGGTTTTGCCAAACGAAACATAACTGGCAATAAAAGTCAAATTTTAATATTTTTAGAAATAAGGGCCAAAAACATGCATTTTTATGGTGTTTTTTTACCTTTTTTGTATTCTGTGACAATCAGGCCCAAAGACTTGAACAAAGACTAATTTCAAGTTATGCATTCTAATTTTTGGAAAACACATTTTCCAATCTTTTTCATAACCAATTAGCAAAAATAACATATAATTTTAAAATTATGAGCTTACTCTTAGCCTATACTCAAGATTTTGAATGCTTAGACTTGTGCCAAGTCTTACAATTGCATGTTTTTGGACCATTTTACCTCAAATTGCAAAAATATTAAAATTTGACTTTTATTGCTAGTTAGGACTAACTAAAGGATTAAGATTTAGCTATGTTTTATTTGGCATAACAGGATATTTTTTTAATTCCAAAAAATTAGTGCTGCATTTTTCTGGAATAGGGAGTAACTTCATTTTCATTGATATCAAGTTTTGATTTTTTTGTATGCACTTCTTGTAAGGATATAAGTAGTTAATGTATAAGCTATATTAATTTATGAATGCTGCATATTTCTTGTTATTGTTGTAGTTTAGTAGCTTGTAAAAATGTAATTATTTATTATTATTGTAATTATAAAGCATATCTACTTAAAACAATCAGATTCTTTATTCTAAAATCTGTGAAACAATGCACTTTACACAATAATTCTGAGGAATCTGAGGTTTCTGCTGTCCAGTGCTTATCAGGCCAGGTGTGTTGGCTGAGATCATGCAAATCTGCATCTCTTCTCAATAGTTTCTGTTTGACTTGCCATTAATATAATCATTACAGTAATGTAATACAGGCTATATATCAATCATTTTGATATAGTCCATATGAAAGCTGGCATATATTTGGCTAATATGTATGTCATATTCACCAAATGTCCAAGATACACTGGGCCAATTCACATGTTTGATTTTTTTTTTTTCTTTTTGTAATTTCATTGAATGTTTAGCTTGGTGAAGGACAAAAGCGTTGAGGGCGCCCTCCTCAGCAAATGTTACTGAGGACCCTACGAATTTCAGACCAAATGGATCTTGAACATTATGGCCCAAGTAGGAATTCAATAGAAATGTGTATAAAAAAGATAAATGCACACAAACAAATAAGTTCACAAGTAGTCACTTTGTTCTTTACAAATATGCATGAGGGATCCCTAATTTATTTTCAACTCTCTAAGCAGCACATATTTAATCTTGCTACAAAAGTTCAATATTTACTCAGTTTCTTGTCCACCAAGTATCTTTTAATTTCCTTGGACCAACCTTCTCTGGATCCAGAAAAAAGGGCCAAAGATCACAAGGGTGTCCCTGTCTAAATCAATAATCAGGAAGAAGAGCCATTAATCCATGTTCTGATGTGTTTTGATTAAATCACTTCTATAAGAGAAATGTATAATGTACTTTTTGTGAATTTGATTATTGCAGGAACCTGGTATTGCAACTCTGTTTCAAGACAGTAGGGATGGTAATAACTGTACTCATGTCCGTCACTAGACCAGTCGGACTGAGGGGTGTACAGCCTTTTTTACTGATGAATTTTTTACACCAAAATTCATATTGCAATACAACTTCCAAAAATGCCCCAGCAATGCATATTTAACATTTCTATGATGCATTGGAATTTGTTGACGAGCACATTATTTTGCCAACAATATTACTTTTTGCTGACAAATCTAGGTGAGGGGGGGTCTCACCCCATACCCCCTCTAGACATGGCTCTGTACACACTTCACACTGATGCAGTGTGCATATTTATTAGTCTCGGTCAGCCTGTGCTTCTTTGTCATTAAACAATCCATATGAGAACACTCAGATCAGTCAACTGTTCAGCATTGCGTGCCTTCGCGTATATGTGATAGAGCATTGCGTGCCTTCGCAATTATGTGATAGACCGTAAATATATGCGGTAAGTGTGTAGCAGTTTTGCCTGTCAAATTTCATGGAACAATCGGCCCTCATTACTGGGTGTTGCTGAAACTTTGACTGCTTGTACGCAGTCAGTTATCTTTTTCGTCCATGTGTAGGACCACTAACAACAAACAAAATTAACCTCTTACTGCCAAGTTTACAGTAAACAAGAGTGTGCATATCTTGGGAATGGAATGACATCTCGTATGTGTTCAACTCCAAGTAAAAATTGCAGGTAACGTTCAAATCCCAGGCCAAATCCACTGTGTGGTACATTGCCAAATCGTCGTAGATCTAGGTACCTGGATATAAGGGTGTCCAAGAATAAAAGTACAAAAATGTCAGTTAAATAATTATTTAGAATGTAACACAATCTGGTCCTTGCGGGTTAAATGTGGCAAATTTGAAATTGAGAAAATATGGAGTAAAAAAATACATAGGAAAATACACATAATAAGACTTCTTAACAGAGTATGCTAGACCTTTAGTGGTTTCAGTATATGATAGCCTTGTATAAGGTAATAATTCATAGTAACTCAATTTTCAAAAATGCTTCCTTTGGCCCCCATGGAGAAGATCATGTCACACATAAAGTGACGCTGGTCATGCAGCATCACTTTATGTGTGACATTCAAGCAATTGCAAAACTTATCACAAGAAATTCCTTTTTGGCAACACATGCTGTTACATTTAATGCTTAAATCAGGCAAACTTATATCAAAATAAACAACAAAATATGGTGCAATTTGGGATGCCTCTCCTCTCATACACCCTTTGAATATTTTGAAAACAGTGTATCATCACAGAATAAATCACAGCTTGTGGGTGGAATTACACATTCAGACCCAGGTAAACATTCAGTTTTCAAAAATTGAAAAACAAAGTGTAATTTTTACAAAACAGAATTTGAACATACTTTATTTGGTTTATAATCTGCAAAAACTTTATTAAAAAGATTTATTAAAATGGTGACCAGGTAGTTTGGTGCAGCACCTACACTAGTTTCCATCTGCGTAATGTGTGAATGGCGTGTGCTTTTGTGAATTTACGCCAACGTAAGTTCGGACAAAAACCTAATCATTTTTGCCAATTATAAGCTGAATAAAGTAAAGGTTCCAATCCTCCCAAAAGTATGTAGACATGGCAGTACCATTTTAGAATTATCAACTGGGGTGTTCAAGAGGTTAAGAAGACTGATAGCAATGTTTGCACAGTATTTCTTGTGGGACCTAAGAGCACATCAGATACACCAAATTGCATTCTGAATACAAGGAATGTCCTGATATCAAATAATTTTGATTTTTTGAAAGTTTAGGTCTTTTGGGGAAAAAATGTATATCTTCAATACGGAAGGTCAAAATTTTCTAATGATGGTCAGCTTTTCCTCCCAGCTACATACACTTTAAGCACATATCATTAGATTTATAAAGTTTATCTCAAGGACTGTTAAATGTCAAAAAATATCAACTTTTTTTATTTTGCCATGAATTTTGTATTATATCACAAATTTAAAGGAAATCTGTACCATAAACTAATCAATGGCTATATAGTTGCAGTAATAATAAAAACGACAAACAGTAAAAGTCCCAAGCTTATATACGTCCAAATAAAGGAGAAATTCTTAATTCCTTACGACAATCAGCGATCAGAATGTAATCCATGGTGGCGGCCATATTGATACCCGATGTATTTTATTACGCTGTAACGGTACCCGATTTTGAAACCAGCGAAATCCGTGCCACCAGCACTCAAGGCCGTGAACTTTGGTGACACGGGCGAATACTACCAAAGTTCAGATTCAACATTCGCTCAAAAGAAAACGCGACAATTTTTACCCATAAAACTATAGAAGAACATAAAAAATGTATTTTAAGTAATATTTATGATCAACAATGTCTTTTGAGAACGAAAAGTAAAACAGCACTAAAACCAAAATTAAGCTGTGGGGGTCGCGAATGCCATAGCAACACACGCTACTTGCTGGTCTGTGTGAAAGGTTACA
Organism: Amphiura filiformis; assembly: GCF_039555335.1. NCBI lineage: Eukaryota > Metazoa > Echinodermata > Ophiuroidea > Amphilepidida > Amphiuridae > Amphiura > Amphiura filiformis. The sequence continues at coordinate 54,194,134 of NC_092636.1, forward strand.
CTGTACCGCTTGTGGCAGAAAGGAGCCATCATGGCGGCTTCCATGAATCGCAGAAACGAAGGATTAAAAGTGCTTTTTCTTTGTTAGGAATATTCCGAAATTCATATAGACCGTCTGGTAGGTTTAATTTAGGGGTATATAACTATATTAGCCATTGATTAGTTTATGGTACAGATTTCCTTTAAGAAACAATCCAAAATTATTTGATATCATCAGGACATCCTTGTATTCATAATGCAATTTGATGTGTCTGATGTGCTCTCAGGTCCCACAAAAAATACTGTGCAAACATCGTTATCCGTCCCCTTAAGGTACTCCATTATGAGAAATGGCTATTCCAGGTGAAATCCATACAGCCCCTATGGAAGACATGACCTGAATCTCCCAGACAGGTTGCGTAGATTTCAAATGGAGTCACCCATTCAGGCAACCCCATTTAAAATTCACACTCCCTGTGTGGAATGATAAAGTCATTTCTTCCACAAGGGGTGTATGGATTTGTATGAACTGGAATAGCCCAATCATACTATTCTTGCAATAGTTTTTGAGAAAATCATTAGAATTTCACCCAATCTCTGCTGTGTAAACATAAAAAGTATAAACATTACAAGAATCCTGGTTGATTCACTTCCATTTGTTAAGTCACAACCTTTGCGAGAATCGATTCACAAATTCTCACCAAAATTCTAGCAATTCTTGAAAGTTTCTCAAGTGTATAGCCTACCTAACCCTAAGTCCCCTATAAGCTTACCATTGATAGCTATCTGTTAGTTTCAAATCATCCAGTCTTTGTTGTAATATATCAAGCCTGTCTTCTCTCACTGTGCCTCCTACAAGTTCCCCTACATCAGGCACAAGAAGATCAACTGCTGCTACCTACAAAGAAAAATATATAGATGACAAACTGAGATATACTTTACCTACTCTGCCTCTTGTATTATCAACTTGTTTATTGTGTGCCTGCACAGGGCGAGGTTACTGCGAGTGCTAAAACTACGGTTAACGATTAGCGCCACTAGCACTACATAAGTTATTATCAACACATCTCCCTTTCTTTGGAGATTAAAACCAAATCAGTCCAATTTCTGAATGTGTCTTTTAAAGTCTCAGAGTTCAGATTGTGCTAATTTCAATTTGCACTTGTCAAATCATTTGCTTGAAATGTCTGAACATATCACATAATCATGTGATTGTGATCTTCTGATTATTTGAGTGAATCTGTTAATAAAACTATTATAACTGTAACATCCTAATTTACAGAGTCTCTGTCTCCTTTCAATTTCCAATTGTCTGAGTTACATGTATCTTTACTTCACTCACATTGACAAGATTGCAAACACATGTTTTAATGTGTGTCAATTCAAAAGTTGGTTTTGAAAAGTAGCAAAGTTTGCTCTAATAATACTTTTCAACACTGCTAAACTAATAAACAACGTTAGCAACCGAACAATTTTGTGGAAACTTTCCAAACTGCAAAACATGAAAATAGTTTTGGCAAACCACTAAATTTTGCCTAACACCTATGTTTGCCAATTACAAGTCAAGTAATTTGGGTGGCTTGATGACTCTTCCACATCTGGTGGTTCTTGCTGTTGGTTCTTGACGGGCTGCATTGTTGACCTCAGGCGATGCTGGTGGTGTCGAAGGCGTTGACAAAGCTGAAGCTCCTTGGTCGCTCTGATGCTCTTCTTGGTGCTCACCCGATGTATGTAGCAGATGACGACGGTTCCTACGGAGTACCTCGCCGTTGTCATTGGTAACCAAGTAGGATCTATTGGGTAACTTGGCCATGACTACACCTCGTTGAGACCATTGTTTGCTACCTGTATCATAGGTCTGCAGTCGGACATGCTCTCCTTGCTGGAGTGGCTGCAGATCACAAGCTGTTTTGTCATAGTTCAGTTTTTGTTTATACTTGATTTCTTCTTTTTTCTTTTTCACTGCCTGAGTATCAATTGGTTGAAAGTCTAACAGTTGATCAACCATTGGAAGATTTGACCTCAACTTTCTGTTATATAGCAGTTCAGCGGGTGATTTTCCGCACTCAAGTGGTGAGCTTCGGTAGATTTGAAGAGCTCGGTAGATGTCTTGTCCGCTATCAACAGATTTCTTGATGAGTTGTTTCACAATCTTGACGGCACCTTCCGCTTGCCCATTGGACTGGGGATAATGTGGGCTTGAAGTATTGTGTGTGAAGTCCCACTCATTTGCAAAGCAACGGAACTCCTGGCTGGAAAACTGGGGTCCGTTGTCTGATACTACTACACATGGGGTGCCGTGTCTTGCAAACACTGACTTAAGATTGTTAATCACAGTCTTACTCGTGGTACTTCCTAGTAGACACACTTCCACAAACTGAAAAAAGTAATCAACAACCGTCAAGTAGTTCTTATTGTTGCACATAAACAAATCCGTCCCCACCTTCTGCCATGGACGACTTGGTACCGGACGTGACTGCAATGTCTCTGCTTGCTGTTTAGATCTGTGGGAGTTACATGTGCTGCAGTTTTTTACAATCTCATCAATTTGTTGATTAATTCTAGGCCAGTACATGACCTCTCGTGCTCGCTGCTTACATTTCTCCATTCCCAAGTGACCTTCGTGGATCTTCTGGAGCATTTGATGACGCAGAACCTTTGGCATGATTATTTTCACACCTTTCATGATAATGTTGTCTACCACCGTCAATTCTTCACGAAACTTCCAGTAGTCGGTGGTATTGACTGGGCACAGTTTCTTGGTTTCAGGCCATCCTTGTTGGATCACTGTAGATAGTGTCTGAAGATCTGGGTCTTTCTTGGTTTCTAGTCTGATTTCCTCCAGTCTAGAAGAGGATACTGGTAATGCAGTCATCACCATGTTGACATATGTTTCTATGTCGGCTTCAAACTCTGTCTGTTTCTCTCATGGTGTTATCAACTGCTCTAGACAACGTGTCCGCAGTATATAACAGCTTGCCGGGAGTATAATGCAGCTTGAGATCATACTTCTGAAGTCTGATCCTCATTCGTTGAAGACGAAGGGCACTCTGCTAGCGGCTTGTTAAAGATTGCCACCAGGGGCTTATGGTCTGTTTCAGCTTGGAAAACTTGTCCAAACACAAACTGATGGAATCGCTCACATGCGAATTGTAATGCCAGGCACTCTTTCTCTATTTGCGCGTAATTCATTTCCGCCATCGTCATAGCTCGAGATGCGTAGGCTACTGGATGCCACTCTTCAGACTGATGCTTCTGAAGAAGGACTGATCCCAATCCAAATTGAGATGCATCTGAGGAGATTTTGATCTCTTTATTGGGATCATAAAATTTCAAGACAGGTTCAGTAGTCAGCAAGGTATTTACATCTTGCCAAGCTTTCTCTTGTGTTTCCTGCCATGTCCATTCCACATTGTTGTCTAGCAGCTGTCTCAGTGGAGCTGTCCTGGTAGAAAGATCTGGTATGAACTTGGCATTGTAGTTCACCATACCCAAAAATCTCTGGATATCTGCCTTGCATGTTGGCCTGGTCATGTTCTTTATTGCCGACACCTTAGACGGGTCAGGTTTCACCCCATCCTTAGTCAAACAGTCACCAATGAAGGTCAGCTGCTGGACTCCAAACTCACATTTCTGTCTGTTTAGTTTCAGATTGGCTTGTCGTGTGATTTCTAGAACTGTCTTTAGGCGCTGGTCATGTTGTTCTTTGGTGCTGCCCCAAATAATAATATCATCCATCATTGTGTTAACACCATTCACTCCTTCAAACAACCGATGAATGGTCTTATGGTACGCCTCTGGGGCCATATTAAGGCCAAAGGGTAAACGGAGGTACCTATATCTCCCGAATGGGGTGATGAAGCATGTCAACTTGCTGCTTTCATAATCTAGGGCAGTGGCCAGAAACCAGGGGAAGCATCAAGCTTACTGAAGTATTTTGCGTCCTGCAAATTCTGCCATGACTTCTTCTCTGGATGGTAATTTAAATCTCTCTCGCTTCTGGCCTTATTGAGGTCCCTGGGGTCCAAGCACACCCTTAAGTCTCCACTCTTTTCTTCACAATCACAAGGTTACTAACCCAGTCAGACGGTTCATCCACCTTAACGACGACTCCCAGTTTCTCCATACGATCCAGCTCAGTTTTGACCTGGTCTCTGAGTCTGAAAGGAATCTTTCGGCATGCATGCTGAACTGGTGTTACTTCAGGGTCAACAGTAATCTTGACTTCACCTGTTAAGCACCCAAGTCCTGTGAACACATCTTCGTATTCCGCGACTAATGGATCATCTGTGTTGTCTGGATCCTTGGTGACATTAAGCACTCTGATGACTAGATCAAGTCTTTCACATGCTGCTAGTCCCAACAATGGCTTGTAGTTTCCTGGAGTTATCAGAAAAGCTAAGTAGTGCTGCTTGCCTTTGTAGTTGATCTTTATCATGCACCGTCCTATCACCGCTATGTTGACACCTGTATATCCCGTGAGCTTTGTGTGGGGTGGGTGCAACTTTGGTCTGGGTTTTAGGCGCTTATACAGAACTTCCGGTAGTAGATTGACTTCATGGCTTGTAGTTCCTGCCCCAGTGTCCAACTTGTCAACTATTCTCTGCCCATGTGTCATCAATGGAAGATTCCATTCCTCTTCAGTGGAACTTGATTCAACTACATCCACGAAAAGTTCATAATCTGTTTCAATTTGGTTCACTTCATCCACAGTCGGTCTGTGTCTATACTGTCGCTGTGAACGCGATTGTGGTGCCGACCGTGCTGTCGATCTTGACTTGGTAAAGCAGAACTTCGCAAAATGACCCTTAAATCCACATTTGCTGCATATCTCACCCATAGCTTTGCAGTCGTCTTTATCGTGGACTCTCCCACACCTTCCACAACTTGCAGATGCAGGTGTTTTCTTGCGTTATGTTTTCTCGGCCTTGATTGATTGCATCAATATCTGCAGACTCTTTGGTTAGGGTTCCGGACAACTCTTTGGCCTGCTGTTTTGTTACTTCCTTTGCACGGCATGTTGTTATGGCTTTCTCTAATGTTAGATCTGTTTTCCTCAGGAGACTCTCTCTTAAGGAAATATCAGTAATACCACATACGATTCTGTCCTTTATGAGCGAATTGAGCAGATCCCCAAATTCACAGGATTGGCTACGGATCTTCAACTCAGTTACATACTGGTCAATACTCTCATCAGGCTCTTGATTACGTGAGAAAAATAGATACCGTTGGTACGTGACATTCTTTTTAGGATTACAGTACTCTTCAAATTTTTGGGTGACCTCCTTTAACTTATCTGTTTCATTGTCAAATGTAAACGAGTTATAAATGTCCAGTGCCTGGTCCCCAATAATGTGCAAAAAAGTAGACGTTTGTTGCTTGTCAGATTTATCTGATAGTCCTGACGCCTCTTTATACAAATCAAACCTCTGATGGAACCTTTTCCAGTTCTCAGCTAGGTTGCCTTGTAGCTCCAGCGGTGCTGGTTGGGTTATAAACTGAGCCATGCTTTTTCACGATGCAGCTCACACGAGTTCAACGTCAAGAGTTTTTATGTTGTGTGCTCGTTCGTTTGGTGCTTACTCCTAAAGGACACACTGACTGTATCACAATAAGAGGGCTCTCCTGAGACCATCCCCAAACGAATTTAGTTCATGTCACACATTAGCAATGTTCTATGGCTCTTTGAGATAATCTTGCATCGTCAGCTGGCTGCAATCATTACCGATTTCCACCTATTTCGTGGAAAAATAAGCTTCGGCGCTGGGATCGAATTATTCTGACACCATCTTGTATTATCAACTTGTTTATTGTGTGCCTGCACAGGGCGAGGTTACTGCGAGTGCTAAAACTACGGTTAACGATTAGCGCCACTAGCACTACATAAGTTATTATCAACACACTGCCTAGAAATGTTTCCTCTTTGTAACAGCCAACCACAGTACAATATAGTATTCTGGATTCACAAGAGGTGCAAGGCAAACTTTTGAGGAGAGACAAGGAGGGGCATATCCTCTCTTGCTGAAAAAGATCAATATCAACTTCAGCTTATCTCACAGACCCATTTTAGTCTTGTCCAAATTAGTGCTTATCCAAAATAGGGACTTAATGACAGAAAGTAATCTAAAACTACAGATGCCTAGACATGATACTAATAGCTGTATTTGAGCATTTTGGCTGCTCCAGTTGAAATCCGTACACCCTCTATGGAAGACATGACCTTAATCTTCCACACAGGGAGCCTGAATTTCAAATAAGGTTACCTGAATGGGTGACTCCATTTAAAATCTACACTCTCTGTATAGGAGATTACTGTCATGTCTTCCATAGGGGGTGTATGGTTTTCAACTGGAATTGCCCATTGCAGGCTGCATCAAAATAATTACTACCTATCAGTTTTTATGTTTATTAAAAATCCTGCTTCTTCCAAATGCAACATCGGATTCTCTTGAAATGACCAGAATTCATACAGGCATGAAAACTGGTCTTGGGAAAAAAACACCCTGAAAACCATGTTTTTTTATCATTTTCTGTGAATTTGATTCAAAAATAGGTTGAAAAACACTGAAAACAATAATAAAAAACGCTGAAATTAGCTAAAACGCTGAAAATTTTCATACCTGTTCATAGTTTTATGACAGTTTAGTTTAATAATAGAATAATTATACAAATTAGGTGGATATTATGTGATTGATGTTGCAGTCTTGTTCATAATCATTTGAAACTGATGGGTACCAATCATTTTGATATGGCTGTCTTCAAAATTATGATTACCATACAGATAGATGGTACTGACCTTTATTGGCTCTCAGAAAAAACAAAAACGGACAGATATAGACAAAGGTTTTAGGGGCACATGCAGCATGCCCCCAATCAGAATCAAAATATTCCATAGAAAATTACCAACACTACTCCTCTTCCTCAATCAGAGCCAGTACTCCTCTATCTGTCCCAGTGCCCCCTCTGACCTTATACACATACTTACCGTTGATGGGTCATCATTGCTTTTAGCATAGAATGGTTTGATGTCTGCGGGATAGTCTACAACAAATACTGGTATATTGTCACAATGTGATACCAGGAATTTCTCATGCTCCTTCAGTAAGTCACAACCCCACTAAAAACAAAAAGATATGCAATATTTCCATGGTCAAAATTGATCACCGTGTCCAAAAGGTTGGGCTTCCATTTTTTATTCTTGCAACTCATTCAAGTAACAAGTCAAAATTTTAATATTTGAAAAAAATTTTATGGTGTGTTTTGGTCCTATGCTGTTACAATGAAGCCTGAAAACTTATACAAAATGCTAATACCGGTATAAGTTTATGCAGTCAACTGTTTAGCAATCACATTTTTTCCATTCAATTTTATAACCAATAATTAACATTTACTTGATAAGATAAGATCTTAGCCATTACTAAAATGCTTAGAATTCTGCCAAGTCTTCAAATTTTGTATGATAAGTAATTGTACGAAAACATATACAAAATGTCATGTTTTTGCCCCTTTTCCCAAAAAGTTACCACTTATTAAAATGTAACTTTTATTACTAGTTAGGTCCAAATAAAGGATTATGATTAGGGTGCATTTCATTTTGCAAAGCAGTAATATATTTGTTTAATGCAAACAAATGAGTGATGTATTTTTCTGGAATTGGAAGTAGTTTAATCCAAAAACTACATGACTTGACATTTCACATAGTACCAATGTTTATGCAATAACTTGGATTAAAATAAAGCAAACAAAACTTTTCATACTAGGCTATTCCAGTTGCAAACCATACACCCCCTATGACATGACTTTAATCTCCCACACAGGGGTTGTAGTTTTCAAATTCAACATCCCTCACTCCCTGGAAGATGTCTTTCACAGGTGGTGTATGGATTTCAACTGGAATAGCCCATTTGGACACTTACCTTGGGGTCAAATTCAAATTGCTTCCTATGTTTTTCCAGAATATTTATAGCATCAGTATATGAGAGTCTGTTAAAATATAATAAAAATAAAAACAAAAATATATCACCTGGTAATCTGATTGACTGATTACGCATCAAAACGTTGGTCGGCACAAACAAAGCTCTGTGTATGTTGCTCATTAACAGGGCGCTTGTGTCAGTCTGAGCAAGCGACTGCCGTTCTTCTCTGAAACCGAGTGTAATCTAATCTTCCACACAGGGAGTGACTTCATTTGGAATCTACACCTTCTGTGTGGGAGATTAAGGTCATGACTTCTATATTTATTTATTCATTATTTATTCAGGAAATTCCATCAACACAAATGTACTGGTCTCCCTGGAAGACCTGATTTTATATATACATAAACATGATAATAAGAATATAAGAAATATATATTTTGCAAAATGAAGGAATTAAGCATGATACAAAAACAAAATGCAACAATGTATAGCTCAGATTATTATAAAACTTACAGACCAATTGCATTTTTAAATTCACCCAAACTCATTGAATTAAAATTGACACAAATATTGGGTGTATTAATTTCAAAAGGAATTCTCATTTCCAGTTAATATAAAATGCATTGTGTATATTGATCATATTGCAGTCATGTTTGCATTTTTTTAAGTCTTAAAAGTCATTAAAAACTTACACTGTAAACGGTTTTCCTAGTAACTTGTCTATTACATCCTGAAAAGAGAGGGAAAAATATTAGCTGAAGAAATACAAGCAGGGCTGTAGCTTACATCCTACACCCTCTGTGTTGGGCATCTATGTTCTTATTTATCTTCTCTCCTTTTTTGTTCCTTCTTTCCTGTTCAATACCCAAAAAAACACTTTTAATGTTAGGATTAAATAGCCTATATAATATTTCTCTGCATTGAGACCTCCATTAAGGTTAGCAATTATTTTAAACTGTTGGGATTTGGTAGTACACAGCATGTTACAAATGGTAGTGAGCTTTGGCAATAATTGCATTAATCATTTCATAGCGAGTGTGTAGAAGAATTCAAATATCACAAATTATATACTTTTATACACCCTGTGGTTCTTGAGTTATGTTGTAAAGAGGGCTAAAACAACAAAACTTTTGTAAAACGTACATTAAAAACAATCAAACAAGTTTTCAAAGTATATGATTTGTAGAATGAATGCAAAACATCAAAGTGTTATTTTTAGATTTAGATAATGAAATTTTTTTTTGGCTGCTTCGACCAACAATACATCGTGTACCCCTAACCCTAACTTAGCTCAAATCTTACAAAATTTTACAAAGCAAAACCATTGTGCATGCATACGATGATGCAATCACCGCAACTCAAATATATGCATTGTTTTGTTGGCCGGGCCAGCAAAACACCAATGGCTAGCAGTCGCAGATGGAGTGCTTGGCATGCGAAGGGTCTTGTTGTCAAAACCCAAGGGGGGGGGGGCTCTAATGTTTTTGTTCATCTTCTCACCTGCTTTGTTCCTTCTTTCCTCTCCGATAGCTATAAACCACTTTGAGTGTTAGGGTTAATTAACCTCTAACAAATAAGTGAAGTGTGTAAAAAACTGTTTAATAAGAAAGAAGCTTTCCTGATTTATCAAAAGTAAGTGTTGGTATTCACTTGTCCAGTAAAAGCCTTTCTTCATGCAGTCTCAAATATTTGGGTTGTTTGGACATGGCAGAGAGTATACAATATTGAAGGCCTTAATAAGATTACTATGATGTACCTTATGTCCTGGGCTGACATGTTTGTGAAATAGCTCCACATCATCCTGTGATTGATTACATACTTTATGTGTCACAGATTTCACACAGTCCTCAGTAAGCTGTTATAGGGAGACAAAATGTTATTGAATATGTATTATTATTATAATAAAAGCATTTATTCCAAACTCTACAATCATAAAGTACTGCTGTTTATGGATATCAGAATCAGTTCACTACCTCCAGGACAGCAACCTTACAGTGCATTTCAAATCAGTACTCAGACTGTGAATGTCTGAATAGTATCAAGATGGATTGGGACAGTCAGTGGTTAACCTCATGAGAACTACCTGCCAATTGGCCAAAATGAATATTGTGTCCAATTTTGAACGAATCAAGGAGGGTATTAATAAGATCATCTGCAAAATCAAGTTTGACCATAAATAGTTTAAAAGCCTAGTCATAATTGACAATTGAAATGAGCATTTCAAGTTATCAACTAATCAGAAATGCTGTTAGATGACCAGTAGTGTCCAGGGGTTAAAAACCTACTCTTTTTGAAACTGATTGTGAGCTGCATGTACAGCAGGTCTGGTACTCTTTACATGTGACCGACAGCTTAAAGTCCCCTCCAAAGGACGTATTACTCTCATAGTTCATTAACTCTAAATGTACCATGGGGAGAGTGGAAGTCAAAAATTGATCTACAGATGCTGACAATTCAATTCAGAATTTTGTCCATGTCAATATTTTGGCAAGTTATCACTTCCGGGAATTGAACCTGGGACCCTAATCATGTCATGCATCTCCCCTATGTAATGGAGCTTTGACATAGTATGATCCCTAATTGAGGGATATTTTGATAAATTAATAACACAACTGAAATAATCATAAATCCATTTGAATGTGGTTTTGGCCAAGGAAGTGACATGTCAGAATATTATTAATTAGGCCTCTTATTGACCAAACCACCCCTTTTCCGAGATTCAGAGAAGCTCAAGGGACACCGCCCACTTTGTTGGTGATCCGAATCCACCAGTCCTGTGATTGGTCAAAAGTTAATATATAAAGTTGATACCTGGAAGTTTGTGATTGGTTAAGAAAGTTTAGTACCAATTACTGCTAGAAAGCTTCCTATTGGATGAGATTAATTATCTAATGATTCCATAATTGTATGTATATGGAGAGACTTTCCTCTCCTCTTCAGTCTACTTTACATCTTGACTCGGAGATCACCTGTCCAAGGTGATCGATAAAGAAATTTAACGGCATTGAAATGTATGAAGCCGATATCTAGAAATAAAATAGTTACGCTTAATGATAGAACTATATCAAATGATTGTACTTTTGTGTCGATGTCACGCTAACCACTTCGTTACAGGAGCAGTATGTACAAGTTTGTGACACAAAATTCTAGTTAAGGTGCTAACATGTATTGGTAACATATTGTGCATTTCTCACCTTCATAATATCCTCAACACTGTCTGCAAATGCTTCCTCAACCTCCAACATATAAAACTCAGATAAGTGTCGTCTGCTGCTAGAATTTTCTGCTCTAAAGGTTGGCCCCAAAGTGTACACTTTCTGGTGGGAACTGTCAATATAATATATTTAAATCAGAAAATATAGATGAACAATTTGTTTTTGGAAAACAAATAAAAGACTATACTTTTCTAGATTTCATGGTTTACTATTAATTATCTTTTTGGCCCACAATAAATATTACTGTACAGGTCATAAAAGTTTCCCTAATTCCAGTCTAGCAAATGTTGTTGGTATAATTCTGGTATATCAACATCGCATATGCATTCAACCAATATTTCATTCGTATTAGTAAAACAACAGGACACATTGTTTTATTATAAATATCAGGCATATTTTGTCACAAACACAGCATCTAAATCCTTGATATTTGAGGGTATGTTAGTTTGATCATCATGTAATCATCAATCATGTCAATCATGTAATAATCAGAATGTTGACAAAACTTGAGGGCTTCCTCCTCAGCAAATGTTACAAATATGGCTTTAAATTGACCTGTTTATGTTGACCATGATAAAGTGTATTTCTGCTTCTTTACCTTGCTACTATTTCTAAGTGTAATTGCCCAGACACAGTGAGAAACGCAGGCACATTAAAAAATAATCCTGATTTGTCGTTGGAATTCTTCTCCACATCCTCCAGTACAACTGGGTTAGCTGGCTACTGGAAAGAAAGTGTCATGAACAATACATAATTATGCTCAGGGTTGTAGCTACGCTGGGCGGCACTCTTAATTTCCACCCGGCACTCAAGTTAATTTTGAGCCCAAATACCCGGCACTCCAGTCTCAAATGTTTCAAAAGCAATGCCAAATCAGTATAAAAATTAGCAATTCTTATCAAAATTTCAATTTTTTACCATTTCATATAAATTTCACCCGGCACTAAAATTTGCCTAGCTATAACCCTGATTATGCTGATTAGATTTAAGAATAAATACCACTTATTAGAGCTGAACAATACTTGACAAAAAGGGGGCTATTTACTTGTATGCATCTAAAAAAGGTGCTTGAAAACAACAAGCTATTAAGTCAACAAATGGCAGAGTAACATGCAGAAAATGACATGTTTTCTACCGTTACTTTATGGTTTTGATGAAAAAGTTTCCCAACTTCATCCCATGGACATCAATTTTTCCACCTCAATTCCCCAAAAGGAGGCTGCACTGCAAATATGTGGTCTTTGCACTTCATTGGTTTAAAACAAGAAAAGTTTCAAGTCATTATAATATGTTGAAATTTTGGTCTTTCTACTCTTAATTGATGCTTACTTGCTTACTTGCTTAATTCGAGTGGTGTCCTCGAACTGTGATGGCTTTCCACAACTTCCTGTCCTCCATTGCTGTCTTGAAGTCTGCTACCTCCAGTCCAGTGTCATTTTTCAGAATGTCAATGTAGGTCAGAGCAGGTCTTCCAGGTTTCCGCCTCCCATGCTTGGGTGTCCAATGAACCATTTTTGATGCGGGCTCATCACTTCTGGAACAGTGGCCAGCAAACCGGGTTCTTCTTTCCCTGATCTTGTGGCTTAATTTGGGAAGATCTCCATATAAGTCTGCATTTGGCATATGTTCCTTCCAATGCACATTCAGTACAGTTCTCAGCATACGGGTGTAACAGCCATCCAGACCCTTTGCAAGTTTAGGGGTGATGGTCCATGCTTCGCATCCATAAAGCAGCACCGACTCCACTGTTGCAGCAAAAATTCGAAGTTTGAAACTCCTGGAAAGAGTTGACCTCCATATTTTCTTTAGTTTACTGCACGCCCTCCATGCTGCTGCTTTCCGTAACTTTACATCCCTTTCTGTACTTTTCATCCAAGCGCCTAGGTATTTGAAGTCATCTACCTCCTCTAGTTCTACACCCTCATTTGTTGTGATGCTTTCTCTCCTGTTATTGTAGGACATATACTTTGTTTTACTTCCATTCATCTTCAGGCCCACTTTAGCAGCTGAAGTCTCAACTCTATGAAGCAGTTCTTGTGCTTGGTGTATTTCCTCAGACAACAGTGCAATGTCGTCAGCAAAATCAAAGTCTGTCACCACGACTGGACCAACTCTCCTACTTCTCCTCTTTTCCAGATGGAATCCTAACTCCTCTTCGTTTCCTTCAATAGCTATTCTCAGTGCAAAGTCGAGGACGATCACAAACAGGTATGGGGCGAGGGTATCCCCCTGAAGTACTCCTGCTAAGATTTCAAACAAATCTGTCTCGCCATCTGGTGATATTACTTTCGCTTTTGTGTTTTGGTACATTTTGCCAATAGCTTCAACGATGAGTTCGAATACCGTGGCATGGAGTATCTTCAACATCTTGCCTCTATGGATGGTGTCGAAAGCTTTCTTGAAGTCGATGAATGTTATTATCGCTGGCAGGTTATGTGCCTTTACCTCTTCAATCAGCCTACGTAGTGCAAGGATATGTCCAGCAGTCGTTCTACCAACTCTAAATCCATTCTGATTTGTTCTCAGATGCTGGTCAATTTCAGGTCTAATCCTATTAAGTATCATTCTGTTGTAGGTTTTGGCTACGATGGAGCTTAGACTGATACCGCGATAGTTGTTTCCTGAACTGAGATCTCCTGTTTTGGGGATAGGAACAATATTAAGTATGGACCATTGATCCGGTTTCTTCCCTTTGATAAGTGCGTCATTGCAGAACCCTAACACAATGTCATCTAGGTTGCATCTCTTCAGCACTTCTGGAGGTATGTTGTCCTCTCCACAGCTCTTTCCCTCAACCAAAGATGCCTTAGCTTCTTCATATTCTTCTTTGTCAAATGGCCCCACTTTAATATCAAGCTCGTCTAAAATTGGTGTAATTTCTTCTTCCTCGTCATCAATGTCAGGAGGGCTTCCAAGAAGGCCTTTGAAGTGGTTGTACCAATTGGTGACCCTTTCACTTTGTGTATTTCCCTTCAACTGACCTGTACTGCATGCTTTTCTACCAGTGATGTCGTTGATCAATTTCCAACTTTCACCATGTTTGGAGTTGACATGCGCTCTTTCAACCTCTCGCAACTTGCCACTTAGATCTGCCTCGATAACTTTGTTGTATGCATCATCAAGGTTTTTCTTCGCCTTCTTGTACTCCTCTCTTTTACAATCAGTAGTGTCCAGTTGATACACCTCATACGTCTCCCTGATATGGTCTCTTGCCTTTATGACTCTTGGATCACGAGAAAAGTTTGCCCTTCGAGATCGCTTCTTTGCAGGGATGATCTTCTCAGCTGCTTCTTTGTTGGCAGCGATAAATCGGCTGTACTTATCTGTAGCTGTTTCCTCCATGTCTTCAAGGATTTCAAACCTGTTGTGCACTTCTATGGTGTACCTCTTTTGGATATTTCTATCAGTGCTCAGGGATTTCCAATCGAACTGGCTCTTCCTTGGTAAAGTCTTGCTCTTTCTGAGGCTTAGTCTTATTCTTGCCGACACTATTCTGTGATCGGAGCCCACACTAGCAAAGGTGTTGTATGCCTCAGCGTTCTGCAGACTGTTCCTCCATTTTCTTCGTATGAGTATGTAGTCTAGTTGGTATTTATTCCCTCCTGGGCTTGTAAATGTCCATAATTTTCCAGCTTTCTTGCGAAACTGTGTGTTTGCAATGATGAGATTCTTCTCTGTTGCTAGTTCCACAAGGTACTTTCCATTTCTGTTAGTGGTGTCATGGTATGTAAATTTAGTGTCTTCCAGTCCAACTCTAGCATTGAAATCACCCATTACTATCAAGAGGTTATGAGCTGGGATGGATTCAATGGCTCTCCTCATACTATCGTAGTGATTCTCTACTATGTCTTCATCAGCTCGTTGGTTGGGCAATATGTAACGATGACAGTTGTTGCTGGGTTACCCTGGAAGTTTGCAATAAGAATTCTGTTGTTGTGTGATCTTACGCTGGCTAGTGAATTTTTAGCATTTTTGTTCAGTAGAATTCCAACCCCTCCAACTGCAGCTCCCCGCATCGTTCTTAGTTGCTGATGTTGTAATCAGTGTCCTGCCCTGTATGTTTTCATATTTAATTGGTTCATCGTGAATAATACGATGCTCTTGTATTCCCAATACTTCCACATTGTACTCGATGAGATTAGAAACTAGCTCCTCTCTACACTGCTGTTCTCTTATTGTCCGTACATTCATGGTGGAGATTGAAATGACTTTCTTGCAATTTACAAGGTTTCTCCTCCTGCAGGCACCTTCATCAGACTTGTCCCTTCCATCAGGATTTGAGGCAAGGCGTCATGTGATCTTTGCAAATCGATGTCTGCACCAGGAGATGTTAAGACTGAATTAGGGACTTTAACCCTAGTGTAGTTTTGGTTCGCCATCATAGTTTTTCGATTGCTGTTATAGCTGTGGTCGCAACTCCTACAGCTAGCTTTGTTAACAGAGTTTTCCTCTCCGCTTGTCCAGTGGCCGTATAAAAATGTACATACAAGACATCTTTCTTGCGCCCTTCACACTTGTGATCTCTGTCTCCAACCAAAGAAAACAAGAAACAGTACAGGTTCCAGGACACCCTGCTTTTGTTCACTGGCCGGTATGGTGAAGTCTAATCACTACGCCCTTTTGCCGTTTACAGGATACTATCTCCCTTACGCCTGAGGTAGTGAACTACCTCAGCTATTTGACCCATAGCTGGGGCAAAGGTTGGTGTGTAACCAGGGCGTGTCCACGCGCCCGGTGGGCCTGCGTGCCACACCTTTGGGGCCCTTTGCTGCTCCCAGATCCCCTCATGTCTGCCTGGTATCGCAAGATGCCAGTTGCCCGGTAGTGACCGCTGGGAGGCCATGAGGAGTCTTGAGTAAGGAGAGGCTATGTACTGGCAGGAGAAGACTTACGTAATTTGCTTCCCTTTTAAGCCTTGCGGCTAGCCAGCGGCAAGTTGGGTTGATCCGCAGTATAGAGGCGTTTCAAGCAAGCAAAAAAGAGAAGCGAGGAGATGGATAGAAGAGAAGCTAGGAGAATGTTAGTAGGGTAGAAAGCTAAGAATGAAGGATAGGGAAACAGCAGCTAACTACATCTACAACTACAACTATGTGCACTAGACGCATCACCTACCCCTGTGACATATGTCACCCACCACCCAATTGATAATAAATATAAATTGATGATATTTTGGCTAAAGTGAATGAATCTGCAAGAAAAATTATTCACAGAAACATTACATAGTAAAATGTTTCCAGTGGTATCAAAATCTCAACATTTTTTTTGAAAAGTGAGGGATGAGGCTATGAACCACAAAAAAAAAACCTTTAAAAGGACACACGCAGGTTGATCAAAATATTTAAAACAATAACATACTTGAACTGTAAATGTCTCTCCAGCGCCTTCACAATCATTAGATGTGATGATAGGGGTATCCACCTGAAAAAGAAAGAAAATGATGAGAATAATATCATTTTCCTTATTTAATTACAAGGAAGCTGGAAAAAACTTCATAAACTTGCATTTAAAGAGGAAACATCATTGGTCGGGCCAACTGACCAGAGAGGTGGTAGTATCCATTACCAGCAATTACTAAATGTTTATACTAGGATTTGGGCAGATGACCTTGTCCTTACATATCACAATGTTCTTAACGCTGGTCTGGACCTTGGTAGGTTGAACACTTCAATTATCATGGATTATGTTTTGCCATAACGTGTTGATCTTGTTGTAATACTTTATGATTAAATCCAGATGAGTTGTTTCCTCTTTAAAATTTGAAGAAAAAATAACAGATTCTTGACAAAAACATTCTTCATCATTCATTTGGTATCAGCATCATACATATTAACAGCAGGAGTAATACATTGTGAACAAACATTACATGTAGAAGTTTTAACTAGTGTGAAAGACCCTTGATGGATTTTTTTCAAATTAAAAAACAAATGCAGTACAATTGCTCAAAATAATGAAATGCTCACAGCCAACATGAAACAACTTGCTTCTTTTTTAGCCTTACCTGAAGAAAGCCTGCCTCCTGAAAAAATGCATGCACAGCCTGTGTAGCAGAATTCCTGATGCGGAGTAATGAGCTGAAAGTGTTGGTGCGCGAGCGTAGGTGTGGAATTTGTCTGGTATAATCAGCTGAATGTCTGGTTCTTGCTTTCAGTGGGTATATCTGTAAACAGGTACACATAGGTAACAGTGCAGAATGTTGATGGGGGATCCATACTTTTTTGCAGGATATTCTTGTTTGGGAAACTCACATAAACTGCCGAGTCATTCCGATCGATTTTTATTAACAAAAGAAATTTGTTTATCAATAGGGAGACGGCAATAAAAGTCAGGTGCGGGGAAAATCTTTCTCTCACTCACGCTCTTGGCGAGTCAACACGTACAATAATGGGTCGCTTCGTATTCACTCAATTATCGTTTATGTATTTGTATATGGAGATGAAGAAATAAATCACTACCAAACCAAGTTCCTGTTAATACCAGTGGCCTACCGCATTCAGAACTCTTTTTTATATTACTAACGGCCTCGTTAGAGTGGTGGCAAACGTCCACGCTCACACATACATGAAATTCCAGTATGAAGATTCTTCATGACAAAAGGTATATTTATGTTTTTTATTACTTTGGGGAGACTTTTATTTTGTTTATTAAAAAAATCTCCAAATGTTCAAGCACAAACTTGGAGGATGCATACTGGTGGTAACTAGCAAATGGCTTGGTATCAATATTTCAAACAATCTTTTGCAAATAGATCATTTGGTTTCATAAGAAGAAACTTATATTTGCGTCCAAAGTCTTTTAAAACAATTGTGAGACCACTGGTTGAGTACGGTACTCAAAACTCACTATGGGACACACAAATGACCCAAAAGACAGCTGCAAGGTTTACAACAAATACAACAACAAATATATATAAACCAGCAATACTCAATTCATAAACAACTTAATCTGGAACACACTCTTTTTTACAGAATAGGAGAACAGCAAATCACATGCAGGCCTCAACCAAACCTGTATCATACTCCAATTCCTAAACTATACCCAAAATAGCAAATATATGCTGGAACCAATTTTTTGCAAGACTAGCATTTATGCACATCTATGCAGTCTCAAACTCACAGTCTTGTGATGTACAAAATGATTGATACTTTTCATAAAACACATTGAAGGGTGAATCATGAACTCAATTTGAAATCACTGGAGCTTGTAAGACTAAGAGCTTTCTAAGTGGAAAATTGGAAAAATTACAATTTTACAACAAATGCCAAAGTTGATATTTCGGTACTGACCCATGAACACATTTGTTCTCTTTTACTGGCATGTCTTATGGTGTGTATGTAAGGGGTGGTTTAACTTACCTCATTGTCACAGGGACCAATCACTTTAATTTCTTCAGCACTAAGTTCCACTTTCTGACCTTTGGATTTGCTAGGTATCAAATGACCTCTGACCTCTACAGAACAGCCAAATGCAATTCCGCTAGATACAAACAAACAATAAACAAACACAAAATGTGAGTAAACAGTATTTCAGATGCTGGTCTATATCTATCCCCCCCGTTTGTTTACTTGCACAGAATAAATTGTATACCAGTACCTAAACCAGCAAAAATGCATTTTTCTGCTGGCTTTAGTTGGTTCCTCTCAAACTCACATTTCAAATTCCCTGTCAGTTTGGATGATTACTTGGGCAATGGTCATTTATTTATTATTTATTGCATCATATTTACCCAGGGTGGCCCGATCAGCTAAAATGCTGTTCTTACACCGGGCCCTGCATAAAATTAAAAACCAAATAGATACATCATGTCTTCCATAGGGATGTATGGATTTCAACTGGAATAGCCAATTCCTGCAATGGGTCATTTATTTGAATAGACTTACTCAGTGCACACATGTTCCTTGGCGACAATTTGGAGGCTGTCAATACAGGAGCCGTCATGAAGACTAAGAAACATCACATGCTTCTGTTCACGAACTGATTTAATCCAACCCTGCAGTGTTAGAAATGACAAACGATAATCATAAACTTAGTGGATGTGGGAATTTTTGCTAAAACATCAATTTTTATCCATTGATTAGGCCCTTGAAACTTAATTTCTTGTTTCCCATCACCTGTGCGGCTGTGCGCGTTAAGAAATTTCACCAGTGTTTGTGAACCAAGAATCTGAAAAAAAAAATCGTAAAATTGTGCTTTTAATATTTTATCTAATACACATGTATTTAAGGAATGGGATATTAACGTTTAGCGATGTTTTCACTTATTTTTTGTGTGAGCTGAGAGTACACCAGACCTATTGAATTGCATTCTGAATACGAGGAATGTCCTTCTGATATCAAATAATTTTGATTTTTTTTTGAAATTCACGATATAATACAAATTTTATGACAAATTATTGTATAACGTACTATTAATACTGGTCCCGAGACGTTCTAGTAGCTTTTCTGATGAAGTAAAAGGTATTACAAGTTTACACAGGACTTCACCCTCAAGCTTTTTCACTGTATCAGTCACTTCAACATTAATGGGGGGGGGGGGGGTGCCAAAGGGGTTAATTTTTGTGAGAAATTGAAATCGCGAAAATAATGAATAACAAAAAAGTTGCCTCATTATGAACATAATTTATGAGCTGAAAAAAAGTGATGGGAAACAGGAAATCAAGTTTCAAGGGCTCTTTGCTATTGCTATTGGAAATGGCTCATTAGTTGCCAATTGGACACCTCAAAAAAGGACATGGTCGTGTTTATCTTTATTAAGCCTCGCTTTTGAAAAACAGTGAATCATGCACATGTTCAGCATGCTAATACATTGGTGATATATTGTAGGTAGGCCTATGCCAGGTGAATTCAAATTTGCCATCAAACTGCATAATTTTATATATCAAATTAAAGCCTTTAAGTAAAGAAAGCCAAAACTGAAAACCTTTTTTTCATAGCACTTTCCGTAGCAAAGTTACATCTTGTCAAAGATTGACTTTCATCAAAAAGATTCAGCTAGCAAAATTCCCAAAAAAGCACTAGGTGGTGTTTCTAGATCTTAGACCTCATGTTGATAGCAGCTTTTTTAATGGAACTGCTATCAAAATCCTCTAAAATTCCATGACCGAGTGACTTATCACTATAAAAAAATCATATCATTGGGTTATAGACAACATATTTATGTAGGTTTCCTTGACCGGTCAGTTCTTTTATATTTCTATGTATGTATTGTGTTCTAGGCGAATTTGGCTGACTAGTAAATGTGTTGATTAAGGTTTGCCTGTCATACCTAGATATACATGATATAGTACACTGATCATGCGTGTGATTCAGTTTTCTGCAAAAGTGGTTGAGTATAAATGCATATGACTGACGATTGTGTGTTATTAGAATTTACAAACCTGATGTACACGTTTGTATGACATGTGTATTGGTTCGATCAAGCATTTAAATGCTTTCAACTTTTGTACTGGACCGTTCAAGCATGCTCAACAAGTTTTTCAATGAAAGTGCCTCAGGCTCTAGTAGAAGTAAAAACGAATACTATGGCCAGAGTTCTAGGGCTAATGACCCCCATGCATGCGATGACGTGATCCGGGATTTGATTCATGCATGCATGGCTTGTCTATATAAAAACATGATAAAGGCGGCTGCATGTCATGCATTTAGTCCTGCCAGCAAGATTTCAGTCTTTATCATCAACATAATGACATCTACGGACCTGAATTAGTAATCAGATAATGTCATAATGTTAAATAAAGATTACTGAGTTACAGTTACTGGAACTAGTCACTCATGCATTGCACATGACATGTCATGATGATCCGGGGTCATGATGCATGTTGCATGTTGATGTTCATTTGTTCTGGCTGCCAAAACACTCGTAAGGAATGCTGGACGGTTCGCACCCTTTCAATTTCGGACCCGTGCACTTTCGCCCCCTTTCTATTTCGCACCCGTGCACTTTCGCCCCCTTTTTATACCGCGGGTATTGTGCTGCTGTTGATTGATGCACGATCGATTGCTAGAACTCCCGGCGGTGCGGCGTATAGTGCTGGGCCGTCGGGCATGCACTTATTAAGTCATGATAAACCCGGGAAGGAAGGAAAGAAAGGATATTTTATAACAAAATAGAGGAACGATTTTTTTTCTCAGTATATATTACAGGCCAGATATTTTAGCAGCAGGCTTACCCAAAATAATGAAATAATTAAAATTCAATGATAAAAATAGTAATAATAATAAATAGTAATAATAATAATAAATTTATATTTAATTATTAATTATAATATGTATAAAAACAGTGAAAATTTGTTCCAACTGACGACCACAGGATGGATCCAAAAGGATACAAGTGTCAACCATGCGCGTAGCAAGCGGGGGACAGGGTGGACGAAGTCCATGGGCCCCGAGGGTTCAGGGGCCCCGGCACAAAAGCAAAAATTAAATAAGGGCTGATAATTAAAAACGATGAAAGTATGACACAACATCCAATGAGGGAGTAACACAAAACATATAAACAAAGTTAATTTAATAATATAATATGATGATAATAATAATAATAACAATGTTAATAATATAAACAAAGTTTATTTAATAATATAATGATAATAATATGATAATTATAATAATAATAATAAGAAGAAGAATAACAATGATATGAGGATGAATGCAGATTATTTTATCATATTCATTTATTATAAATTTTTGTCTCTTAGTGAAATATTGTATTAGTCTATGTACATTTTGCATTATAATTATCTTTTAACAAACTTTTATATTTTATATTTTAGTAATGTTTTAATATCCACACGGACATGTGGAAGATCAATATTGTATTGAACATGTTTTACCGTGTATAACTAAAGTTATTATTATTATTATTATTATTATTATTATTATTATTATTATTATTATTATCCCCTCACTTTTCTCAAAAAAATTGAGATTTTTATACCACTGTAAACCTCTGGCTACATAATGTTTATGTCAAAAAAATAATTCTTGCAGATTTAATTCGTGTAGCAAAAATATCGTCAATTTTGAATTACGTTCTGGTGTACCAGTTCTAACGAAATTACAACAGTGGCCTATGGAGCAGTGTAATACACATAGTCATGCATAACTCGCATATTGCAAAATCGGAATCAACTGAAATTTTGGGAATAAGATTTTTTCAAGCATATCTACCATGTCTACTAAAAAATGTCATAAAAAGATGATACTAGGATCACGAAATACTCCTTTAAGATAGATGTCATTTATGCGTCGGGCCCTATAGCCTGATCATGCAAACAAAAAAAAAGAAAGAAAGGAAATAAAGAAAGAAAGGGAAAGAAAAAACGAAATCCAAAGAAATTAAGATGAACTGAACAAATCTAATTGATAGAAATAAATTGATTGTTTAAAACTGTTTATTATGTGCAGCATCCAAAAACAAAACAGGGTTCAAAAGACAAAGCAGCTTTCTTGATTAAAAAAAAGAAGAAAAAAGGCACTATAAAAACGAAAAAAAGGAAAAAGAAAAGAAAAATAAAGAAAGAAATTCATCTCCTTTACACGATCTTTATTATCTAAGAAATAGATGCTATATTACATTATTGACATCTTCGAGTTCAAACATCCCGCCTTAAAATTGTCGGCATATTTAGCAGATTAAGATATAAGATGTACCGTGGTGTTAATAAAGCATCGTCATAATGAGTCCGTGATTGACAGGCCAGTAAACAAAATGAATCATGAACACATAAATGTCAATCATTTACAATGCAGAATTGGATAGCATTTTCCACAAATTTGTTTATTTACTTTATGTTATTTATTAAAACCATATTTATACAGGGCTACCTTTCAGATAAATCTGCTATTACAGGGGCTCTGTGTCATAAAAACAATATACATAACAATTTGTAGAATTATACATAAGCCCTATATATGTAAGATTTTTTTTTTAAACATTAAAATGCATAAACATCAAAAAATCATACATCAAATATATC
Organism: Amphiura filiformis; assembly: GCF_039555335.1. NCBI lineage: Eukaryota > Metazoa > Echinodermata > Ophiuroidea > Amphilepidida > Amphiuridae > Amphiura > Amphiura filiformis. The sequence goes on from NC_092636.1 coordinate 54,217,214, forward strand.
AAAATTCATTAAAAGTATTTACATTTCTTTGTTTTATAGGCTTACAATTTACGTAACACTTGTAGAAATATATATATTAAATTAATTAAGAACACAGACAAAATACATCATTCATTAAAAGACATAAAAGTTAAAACATTTGGTTCATTATTTACATTTCTCATTAAAACGAACAGGAAACTTTCCTGATTAATAATATTTTACGATCGTGCGTCAAGAGGCACTTTTATGTGTCTGTTTACGGTACCCTACCATTGATTGGACCCACACCATACCCGGTAGCTTTCGCGTAAGTCATTCATTACATAATGGGTTGAAGGAGTCACACTTTATACAATCACGCTGGCCGTGTGGCCCGGAGACTTGTCAAGCAATCGATCCGATGCGGGTGTGTTCTGGGACGAATATATGCGTGCTACTGCCTAGTCACCGTGGGCTACCATTGCATTGATTGAACCCGTGTCACGGCCGGCGCTTTCGCGTACTAGTGGCAGCTAATACTCATGGTGAAGAAAGGTGGTGAAAGTCGGCACAGCATTATCGCAAAGCTGCTGCAGGCATTTGTTTTGCTTGTGCGCATTTGTCTTTGAGAAATTTGCTAAATATTTTTTTTCCATTAGTGTCATGTCAAAGAAGATCAATTCGGCAACATAAAGATGGGATAAAATTATAAATTATAAGCCATCATATTTTTGGCCATATCAATATTAGACCCTATATAAATTTTATACTTTATAGGCCATAAATAATTTAACACTAAATTATATAGCCTATCATAAAGTACTAATAAGGTAACATAATTCTAATAACAATAATATAATAATAATTAATATAATAATAATAATAATAATAATAATAATAATAATAATAATAATAATATAATAAAAAATAATTAATAGGCTTAAAATGAAATAAAATAGAAATGAAATAAAATAAAATAGGCCTAAGTAAAACAAAATAACAAATCAAAAACATAATGAATACCAATCTTTAGTCGAAGCACATTTAATATATCGTAATAATATAGGCCTATTAAATTCAATCGAACCGGAGAGTCCATCAACATACTATTTGCTTTTGTACACGCTGGACCCAGTACCGGTACTGCAAACACAGACAATCAACACTCAAAAGTCAACCAATACTATACACATACAACACCCCACTGTACCGCGGGAGTTGAAGCGATCGATCGTGCATCATCAATCAACAGCAGCACATTACCCGCGGTTTAAAAAGGGGCGAAAGTGCACGGTGCGAAATTGAAAGAGGCGAAAGTGCACGGGTCCGAAATTGAAAGGGTGCGAACCGTCCTGTTTCCCTCGTAAGCTAGGTATCCTAGGTGAATTCAAATTTGCCATCAAACTGCATCATTTTATATATCAAATTAAAGCCCTTGAGTAAACAAAGCCAAAACTGAAAACCTTTTTTCATAGCACTTTCCGTAGCAAAGTTACATCTTGTCAAAGACTGACTTTCATCAAAAAAGATTCAGCTAGCAAAATTCCCCAAAGCGGCATTTCGGGGTGTTTCTAGATCTTAGTCTCATGGCAATAGCAGCTTTTTTTAATAGAACTGCTATCAAAATCCCTCTAAAATTCCATGTGCGGGTGACTTATCACCATAAAAAATCATATATTTGGGTCAAGTGAAGTATAGAAAACATATTTATGTAGGTTTCTTTCTTCGGGCACAAGTTTTAAATTTCTATGTAAAAATGCATTGACATTGTCGGCGAATTTGGCTGACCAGCAAATGTGTTAACTAAAAAAAGGTTTGCCGGGCAGCCTGGGTTACCTACGTAAGGCAAAGCTTACAAAAAAATGCTTACTTTTGCAACCACCGTGTCACACATTTCTTTTGGATCCCTTCGTAGCAAATGTGAAATACTGGCATTTTGTGAGCTGATGGTCCGTGTTATAGGACCAACACGACTTGAATACTGAATACTTCTGCAAAGGCAAACTTGACATGTTTTCCAAATGGAGGCTGCCATCTTGGATCACTGCGATTGTCAAGAACAATGTTGCCACATTATATTAGGTGATCACCCAAATCAAGTATATTATGTTTATTGTTTGTTTTTGTGAATTAAAGTTTGAACTAGATAAATAAATAAATAAATAAATAAATAAATAAATAAATAAATAAATAAATAAATAAATAAATAAATAAATAAATAAATAAATAAATAAATAAATAAATAAATAAATAAATAAATAAATAAATAAATAAATAAATAAATAAATAAATAAATAAATAAACAAACAAATAAATAAAAAAAATAAAAAAATGAATAAATGAATGAATGAATAAATAAACAAACAAACAAACAAACAAACAAACAAACAAACAAACAAATAAATAAATAAATTCATTTATTCAACAATTCATTCAACAATTCATTCCTGAGTGCACAAATTTGTCCAAGCAAAGTTTATTAGCCTATATAAACCATGATAACAATGCCTTGTCTCCCCGGCTAGCTCCGGGTTGTCTCCACAGTGCAGTGAGTCTGTGACCCGGGGTCTGCATTGCCAAAAAAGCTCCGGCCTCCCTCCCGGGCTCCAGGCTCCTTTTAAGCTCCTTTAGTTTGCATTCTTATATGTATGTACCCTTATAATAGTGAATTCTCAAAATGGAAAATCACCCCTCCCCCAAATTGTCCTTGCATCTTTTCTTTTAGCTTTTGCACGCTTTGCATGCACTGACCCATTATTTTAGCAAAATTCACCTTTTTTAGGCTAAAAATTAGGGCTGTTCAATAATTATGAGCTCGGGGAGGGTAAATTTTTTTTTGGGGGGGGAAGAAATTTTTGTCGAACCGGAAAGGGGAAAGCAATTAGCCAGGCGAGAGGGGGGTAAGTGGTTTTTGGCACACATTCATGGGGCTTATGAAACGCCGTAATATACAAATTTTTCTGTTCTACACGCAACATCTACACCAATAAGGTTTGCAAATTGGGATCCCAAAAATTTGGCATGTGTAAAAGGGGGGCAAAGATTTTCGGGGCAGTGGGTGGGGCAAGTGATTTTTGGCAGGACGACAGGGGGGGGGGGGGGCAAGCATTTTTGCGGGCAGAGCGTTCAGAAATTTTACCTCCCCCCCCCGGGTGCGGGGGTTAACTTAGGCCTATAAATTTTTGGAAAGAAAAATAGGGGAGGGGGTCATAAAATTTTTGAGACCAAAATGTAGGGTGTCACAAGATGACCATAGATACAAGTAGGCCTACGGTGTGTTTTATTTTATTCAAAAAGACTGATAGAATTTTAGCCTGTTTAATACCCGGGTGTATCGGCGCAGTGCAGTGGTGGGGGACTGGGGGTCATACAATTTTTGTTGCTGAAATAGCCCGGGACTCGCAATTTTATTGACGCTGACCTTTTGTAAATGTGGCCCCCCCCCCCTTCCCCCCAGCCCCTGAAGGGCTCATAAAATTCAAAAATTGTAGCCCCTGCATGCTACATGTATTTATTTGCGATTTTATCAAGTTTAGACAGAGGTCAATGATTGTGTCAGTTTCACTTCTGGCTGGCAACTTTGGTCGAAAAAACTGGCTGGACCCAATATTTCCCAAACCGGAAATCCTATAGAAAATAAACACAATTCATGCAATAAGAATAAAATGCCGAGAACCAATTCATTATCACATGTGAATGTGCACGCCGGGTCGAAGGATCGAGAACATGTCTCTAGAAATTTCTACGGCAATCTAGTAGTATTTTAATCAACATTTTTATAGATATCGTGAGATCTGGTTGTGCATTATTGACTGCTGAATTGAGACACTCCAGTTCATTGCATCATTTCGATTTGAAAGGCTTCTTTTAGATCGGTTTTTAATTAAAAATGTCCGTGGTAGGATTTGATATAGGTAATCTGTCGTCGTACATTGCTACGGCCAGAGGCGGTGGTATTGAGACACTACCCAATGAATACAGCGACAGACTTACGCCGTAAGTTTCATTTCTCTGGTGTATATTAATATTATAGTTTTATTTGTTCTTCTGTTGATCTAGTGAAGCTTAAATATTAATTTTATAGGACGATTTAGTGGTACTATTAAATGTAGTTTTATTGTGTGTACTGATTTCATTTTCAATCATTCATGGATTTGCATTGTTTGAACAAAGTACTCAATAGACCGCATTAATTTATTCGTGTGATTGAGCAATTAAAAAAATAAATGCAAGTGCCATGTTTGTATTCACATTGTTTAGAACATTATATTAATTATTAATACAGGTATTAAACCAAAAAAAAAAATGCATGCTTGGATTCCTGAACTTCTCCAAGGGGGGGGGGGGGGCTCACAAGGAGTTAATGTCTCAGATCTCGGCTTTGTTCCTCATCTGATCTCACCCGCCTTTGGATTCCTCGCTCTTTTAGAAAGGCTGGGGATGCTTCATTTGCCATAGGTACTCCCAAAATATGGAATGAGCTCCCTACTGAGATCAGAGAGAGGCGGAGTCAGTGTCTGGGTTCAAGCGCATGCTCAAAACGCATCTTTATCCAGATTAGTATTGCTGCTTGTTTTTGTATTTTTGATTCAATTGTTGGAATTGCTTTATATATTTGCTTGAATTGATATTGTATTATAACTATTTATAAGGCGCTCTGTGCTTTGTGGAGCGCCATATAAATGTTTTATAAATTTAATGAGTAAGAATTTCGAAATTCTCAAAATTGATTCAAACATTCAAAAGTATCTCAACATGTCCCTCTTGATACAAGGAACAAAAAAGTCTCATTACTCTGAGATGTTTAGTTTTTGGAGATAAGGCTGAAACAAGTCTTAGGTCAATGACCTTTTGCATGGGGCAGGGGTAGCGCTAGGTTTTCAAACAAGGGGTCAAAAATTTGAAATTTTGTGAAACTATGGATCCAAAACAATAGTAATAAAGGGCTCACATGACCCTTTAGCTACCTCTAAATGATAATTTTGTGCGCCAAAACCTACAAGAATGTGCCTATGACCCCATTGCGCAAGTTAGCGCTACCCCTGGCATGGGGTCAAATTTGTCAACATTCAAAGTACATGTATGTCAAATTCTTCCTCTTGATGCAAGGATTTCATATATAGTTTACTATTTGTAGTGTGGTTTTCGTGAAATTTGGTAAGTCTCAGTGCAAAAGTCCTCATCACTTTTTTTCCAGATATATACCGTATGTGATTACCTTGGGTTTCATCCTCAATATTCTCCACCGAACCAGTGGTCGCTTTAATATTTAAGTACTGGGCAGGCGCATCAAATACAGCAGTGCATAACATGATGGTTGAATGTTGCAAATATATCTGAGTGATTTACATTTTTCAAATTTAGGGTCAAATTCATTATTAGCTGCCATGTATTTTTGGACCTTAGTTGTTTGTAGTTGTTTCTTGTAAAATAATGTTGGTTCAAAAAAGTGGATTTAGCAAGATAATATTAATAATATTTTAATCTTTTTAATTATTTTATACAGGTCTGTGGTCAGTTTTGGTGATAAGCAGCGATTTGTTGGAACACAAGCTAAGAACCAGGTTGGTTACAAAAAAAGGACTAACAAACAAAATCCCTGTGTGTAGTGTTGTCTCTATTCGCTGTTGTAGTGCACGTTAGTAACCATTGGTTACTGCTCCAAGCCTGGGCTCATACAACTGTTCCAAATTTTGATATGCCATAGGCTTTGTGTTGTGATCACTTCAGGCTTTGTCGTTTGAAATTTGCAGGGGAGCTTTTAATCGCTCTCCTTGAGTGTTACAAGAGAGCACAAGGAGAGCATTTTTACTGTACTGTATTATGTGGTTATTATTGTTATACCTAAGATAAGTGAGCAATAAAAAGCTCTCCTCAGCTTTATTTGAGGGGGGTGATGGGGAGCAATCGATCTACATTGTAGCTCTCCTCAAATGGCAAAGCTTGGCACTTCGATTAGTGGTTTGTAATAAAGAAAGGGTGATCCAGTTGACCTAGCAACAGTCATATTCTTTCTAACGTGCACTACGACAGGCTCGACAGCGAATAGTCCATTTGTTTGTGTTATAAAGTTGTTCAAGGTGTGTGTCTGTGTAACTACAGAAGTCCTGTATCCTGTAACTATTCAGTGGGCCACTCTTATACACATTTGATTCTAGAATCTTAACCACTGATCATGACTGATGACTTGTACATATACATGTACTTGTACACAGGGTTGTAGCCACGGTGGTCGGCAGTAACCAGTACTCAGGCTAACCGACCAGCACTCAAGGGAATTATAGGTCTTGCCGACCAGCACTAAAATGACAAATTGTCCTCAAAACAGAGCTCTGTCAAATGCCATTACTGTCAAGTAATTGGCATTCTGGTTCAATTTTCTCTTAATTTTAGCCGGCACTACTTTTGGCTAGCTACAACCCAAGTTTCCGGCTTCTGATTGTGATGATTTTGACTTCAGATCTGTATTTTTAATGTGTGTAAATTCTCAATTTTGAAGTCCTCACATTTCATCATAAGCAGGGGTAGCATTAAGGCCCGAAAGTCGGGGGTTGTTTTCCCGTGTTTTTCACTTCCGAGCTTGCAGAAAATCGAAATACATGGGGTGAAAATTAAATCTCGGGGGTGAAAAATATTTTGCAGTGTAGTCAGGGGTAGGAGTAAGGTCCAAAATTACAGGGTCACCCCCGAGCTTGCACATTCCCAATATATGGAGGGTGAAAAATTAATATTTTTTAAATTTAGGGGGTCATTCACCCCTGATCTGGGGTTAACGCTACCCCTGATCATATTAGCACTCTGGCACACCTGTCCATTGTAAATGCCTTGGACAAGTTGTAATGCCACAAGCACTTGCCCATGTGTCCAGTTGTAAAAACAGCCCTTAAATTATCCAGATGGTGCCCCTTTCATCAGAGTTGCCTTTGAGTAATTCTCATCACATTTTATCACAGGACACTCTTTAGAAATGATAATTTTAGCATATCTGGTATCCTTGTAGCATCAGATTTCTAAAAATTGAATCAGAAATGGTGATTTTTCTTATAGGTGACAGAAATCATTTTTTTTGCCATTCTTTATTTTCTATTTTTTTTATAGTGTCTTGTGTACAGATACCTCTGCATAGAGGTCAACATACTGTAAGGCAGGGTATATTATTCTGTCATATTCTTTGTTGGTTATTTTAAATATAATGAACAATGAAAGAGTCACCTTGTCACAAGGGTTGTTGATTTTCTGTTTTAATCAAAATATTTTTTTAATTTTATTTAAATCAGATTGTTTTGGATTTAAGTTGATTTTTTAATATATTTTTTTAATCCAAAACTGCTATACCCCATAATAAAGTCAAAAAGTACCAGTAGAATGTTAGTCATGCACAATCCTACCAGATATTTACGGAAAAAAACAAACATATTTTTATGTGAAAATTTCAAAGAAAAAATTTGGTGAAATCATGGGGAAAAACCTGTTGAATTCTGCACCTTGAAGATGAATTTTTAGCAATTTAGATAAAGTGTCATCATAGAGTTATTTTTAATTGTATCCAAAAGTTGTAGAAATATAGAAGTAAAACAGTCAATTCAAGAAAGAAATTAACTTACATTTATCAAAAATGGTAAAAAAAATTAATTGTTGATTTAAATCAGTGATTTTTTAAAAACAATCAATTGATTTTAATCGTGATTTAAATCAAAATTGCAATTTAAATCAATGACTTAAATCGGCATGACTTAAATCAAACAACCCTGCTTGTCTGCTAAAAATGTGACAGGAAATACAAAATCTGCTTGGCCAAATAGTTCAAACTTATTATAAATACTAGTCCTCAAGCATTTAGGGATGCACCATTTGACTTTTGAGGGGGTGTATTATTTATTTTAATTTTCATTCATTATTGTATACACAGTATAAATGTAGGTGGGGAAAGTTTTATTATTGGTGGGTGGTGAAAGTTTTTAGTGTTAGTGGGGATGGTTTTTTTTTTGCTCATGTAGTTGGGAAAGTTTTTTTTTCAACCCCCTGGAAATCAAATGGTACAATCGGTTGCATCCTTTACAACATGACTTGTGGTTACAATGTATAACATTGTCTGACTATGCTGTTTGATTGACCACGTGTAGATGAATGAATGAATGAATCATAAAATTAACTTGATCATTATTCTTTGGAGACAAAGTTATAAGGGATAGCTGGAATGAGCGTTTAGAGCGTTTCGACAGTATTTTTTATGGAACATGAGAGCACCTCAGATGTATCGAATTGCATTCTGAATACGAAGCATGTCTTTCTGATATCACAATATAATACAAATTTTATGACAAATTATAAAAATTTGATATTTTTCAAATTTTGATATAACAGTCCTCGAAGTAAACTTTATAAATCGAATGATATATTCTTAAAGTGTATGTACATTGTAGCTGGGAGGAAAAGCCGACGATCAATTGAAAATTTTGACCTTTCATATTGAAGATATGGATTTTTCTTCCAAAAGACTGATTGTTTTTGGTGTTTTGGGAAAAAATCCATATCTTCAATACGAAAAGGCCAAAATTGTCAATTGATCGTCGGCTTTTCATCCCACCTACATGTACATGTTAAGTATAAATCATCAGATTTATAAAGTTTACTTCAAGTACTGTTAAATATCAAAAATATCAATTTTTAATGATTTGCCATAAAATGTGTATTACATTGCTAATTTCAAAAATCAAAATTATTTGATATCAGAATGACATTCTTTGTATTCAGAATGCAATTCGATATGTCTGATGTGCTCTAATGTCCCACAATAAATACTGTCCAAACGTTCATACCCCTTCCCTTAAAGTCAATAATTTTCATTGCATTTTGCATATTTTAATTTCAGAAATAAATTTGCCAGCAGTTAGAGTTAATGAAACAAAATTGTACACTTTTAAAACTGTCAGCTAAAAGGTACAACAAGTAGCCTTCTTGGATTCATGAAACTTTTAAGTTTCTGAAATAAACACAAAACAAAATGTTTTCATGACCATAATAGGCTGTAGCAAAAATAATTTTAATTGAACAGTTCCAATTTATGTATTATATTTACACAACGAGTCAAATACATGCACATTTCACTAATTAAGGTGGAACTACACTCCCTGATAAATTTTGTGACTAATTTTGCATTTCTCTTAAAAAATAACTACACACTGGTAACAAAAGTTATGTATATCATCATAGGGACAAGGAATCCAATTACTTCACTGAAATTTCAGTGATTCCAAGACAAGTGGTTCATTAAATATGTTTTAAAGAAATGAGGTACATTCTAGTGGTACCTCTGTTACCGCTTGTCTTGAGTCACTGAAATTCCAGTGTAATAACTGGATTCCTTGCCCCTATAATATATTTAACTTTTGTTATTAGTGTGTTATTATTATTTGAGAAAAATGCAAGGGGTGTAGTACCACCTTAGTGTCACAATTTTGTTCTTCGTTCAAAAGTAAAATTATACATAATACATTATACATGAACATCAATTGTCTTAAAAAGTCCATGCAAGTTACAGGAAATTGTTGTTAAAATATCCAATTAAAATTGCAGCATATTGTGATTACTTGCACATTATCGCCATTAGGCCTATGTAGTGAAATTATTAGTTTCCCGTCACCCGCCCGCAACACCTTATCATTTGACCAAAACTTTCATTATTTTCATAAAAAATTCAATTATCTGAAATTTGAGATGGAAATGGTTCAACATTGAAACTCTCAAAATGTCTGGCATCCCCTGCTGATCATAATCAGCAGTTTTTTAGCTCATTGCGTAATGCAATTAACTATAGGCATGATCCGGATTTCTGTATGTTTTTTTCTTTCTCTTGCTACATCGTTTGAGCAATGGATTTGGTAATTTGAGGCGGCGATCTTTGCATGATTGTTCATGATTGTTACTTATTTAGCTAGGAAAATTCGGACGGAAAGTGTCATTTTTGGAGCATTTTGTTACGAAATTTTTTACCAAATTTCATGGAATAGTCTCTTATGCAGACTGTTTGTGGTGCTTTTCATATTACAAACACTGTACAAACTCTTTGATCTGGCGATTTTGTAAAAGAGATGTTGAACTTTACTGCTTCAGTGCTACAATGTTTGCTTTTCAGTGTTGCTTTGCCTTACATTCGGCAAGTCAATAGATAAAGCACCAATTGGGCTCGTGCTGTCCATAGGCCCTTACTTCTGTGCACGAGCCATGAGCAAATAGTGTCTCAAATTCTCCCAATTAGTGCATATTCAGAACTAATTGGGCTACCAAATTGTTGGTTGGCAACCCTGACTATGAACAAACATCTCACTCATCTTGACCAGTCACTAAACCCAATCAGTAAATGTAAACATTTACACAAGGTGAAATGTCCTTTTGACTAGCACTTTTTCAGTGCCTAGTATATATCAGTATATGGGACCATGTCCATGACAACCCCTCTCTGACATTACAAAACAGACAAACAGAAAGTCTGAACAGGGAAGTGCTGGGGGTAAACACTAGGCTAGTGGCCTTTCCCCTGTTCTGAAGATTGAAGGGAGCACTCGTTTGAAATATGAAGTCAGGAACATTAGATGTGTGTGCAAAATTTTATTTTATTTCTTTTAAATCATTTCATTTACCATGAAAGTGTTGTAGTTTTTAAGTTTCAAGCTTTTATTTGGAAATTGCTTTTACATCAGTGGCACTCATCTATCCGATGGTGCATCCACGACATTAAATATACAAACAAAACTGTATTAAACAAAATAAAATGAAAGGATACTCGACAAGCAAAAGGTACAAATAAATAAATGCCTTGAATAAATAAATATCCGTAAGTATATTTTCAAAATGCTGATTTGTTCTTGATCACAGCACTATGGTGATTTTGAGGTTTGAGAATACTGAAATGTGTTTTTCAAAGTTAGCAGCCCTGTATACATAGCTATACATGGCTATACATAGCTATACATGGCTATACATGGCTATGACATGGTTACATATGGCTATACACTGTACATAGCTATGCATGGCTATACATATGGCCATACATAGCTATCCATAGATATACATAGCTATGCATGGCTATACATAGAGCTATGCATGGCATTTACCATGAAAGTGTTGTTAGTTTTTAAGTTTCAAGTTTTTATTTGGAAATTGCTTTTACATCAGTGGCACTCATCTATCCGATGGTGCATCCAAGACATTAAATATACAAACAAAACTGTATTAAACAAAATAAAATCAAAGGATACTGGACAAGCAAAAGGTACAAATAAATAAATGCCTTGAATAAATAAATATCTTGAGAACCGTAAGTATATTTTCAAAATGCTAATGCTGTATACATAGCTATACATGGCTATGACATGGTTACATATGGCTATACATGGCCATACATAGCTATCCATGGCTATACATACATGTAGCTATGCATGGCTATACATAGCTATGCATGGCTATACATAGCTATGCATGGCTATACATAATTATATACTTCATTAATATATTCTTGTTCATTGATTGGTTAAAAGTGGATCACATGACCAAAAATAGTTCTACCATCAGTACTCCTATCCGTAAATAGTACCTGTAAGCCGTAAATAGTATTTTCAATGTCCCGGATGAGCCGTAAATAGTACCTCCAAGCCGTAAATAGTACTTTTGACCATGCCTTCCGCGTGCGCGCATTCGATGCGACGGAACAGTTCACGCACGCGATACTGCCATAGCGCGATTTCGCGCTGCTGTAATTGGTTAGCCAAATTTTAGCCTATTCGATTTTTTTTGAAGGGCAAAATAATATAGGTTGTGCTTAAATTGGTCGTGCTGTTCACTCAGGATAGAAGCTGGAGAGTCAAAACGTCAAATAATTTTCTTTTAACCAATCAATGAACCAAGAACATTTTAATGAAGTATATAAAACAAATATATACTGCCTTTATTCGAAGTTCTGGTTAAAACTATGGTCCTCGTTGAGATCAATTAATACTATTTTCCTTCTGGCTGCGCCCTCAGGAAAATAGTACTAATGATCTCACCTCGGCCCATAGTTTTAACCAGAACCTCTCATGGCAGTATATATTTGTGTACTATGCATGGCTATACATAACTATGCATGGCTATACATAGCTATGCATGGCTATACATAGCTATGCATGGTATTCCTGACCATAACCCATAACAAATGAGCTGCAGCACCAGTGGTGCTCTTGTCTTAGTTGTAGGGGTAGAGGATGTGGTAAATAATGGAAATTTAAGGATTACCTCATCATGTTTCTAGTGATTACAAAACTTGGAAATTACTTTTCATTTTAATAAGAACAAATTCAAATCTTTTCTCAATCTGTTGCAAAATGTCTGTAATGATGATCTAAGCATTAATTAATTAATACCTGTTTTGAGATGGTCTTTCATCAACAATATAGGTAATAGCCATAAATGAAAGTTTTGACAATGAAATTTTCCAAAATAATGAATAATAAAATCATGACCTTGTATTTCACTGAAAAATATGTTACGGGGAAACTAATCATTTCATTTCATTAGCCTTAAGGTGGTATTTCAGGCACATGCTAGAAATTAGTAAATGCTCTGAGCATGTTTTAATTTACAGATTAATTGAGTAGGGTAAAGTACAGGTAGGTACACAGATAAATATGCCTTTTGTTTGAAGTTTATTGGACGTATGGTTTCCATTATTCTATATAGTTAGTGAGCTAAAATCAGTGAAAAGCCTCATTACTATGTAATTCTTACCAATATTTTGCTAATTTAATCAATGCATAAATGTTCATGATACTTTTATTTTGCAGACTTTTGCTTGAAACTTGTTCAAAATGTTTCTAATTTGTTCTAGATGTATTATAGTCTAATTTATAAGCTAATTTGCATAATTAGCTAATTAATTATTAATAGGGCAGCTAGCTAATTAAGGTTATTAGGAGCAGTTTGACCAAGTTTGAAACCAATATTCTATTAAATAAAAATATTATGGACATTTATGCATTGTTTTTAGCAAAATATTGGCTAAAATATTAATGAGCACTTTCAAGTCATATTAGCTCATTAAGGGGGTACTACACCCCTGTGGTAAATTTGTGACTATTTTTGCATTTTTCTCAAAAACAATAACACGCTGGTAACAAACGTTATGTATATTATTGGGGCAAGGAATTCAATTACTACACTGAAATTTCAGGGACTCAAGACAAGCGGTTCAGTATATATGATAGGAAATGAGGTACATCCTAGCGGTACCTTATTTCTTATTATAAATAACGAACCGTTTGTCTTGGGTCACTGAAAATCCAGTGTAGTAATTGGATACCTTGCCCCAATAATAAACATAATTTTTGTTACCGGTGTGTTAATGGTTTTTGAGTAAAATGCAAAAACAGACACAAATTTATCGAGGGGTGTAGTACAGCCTTAACTGTATTGATTATTGATAAAAACAAAGAAATTTAAAATGTGTGTATTATAAGAACCGTATTTAGCTTCAAACAAAAGGCATATTGATAAGCATTCTTTGCCCTACTCAATAAGTCTGTTTAAAACATGCATGTGGTGTAGAGCACTTCCCAACACCTGATCCCTGGTCATGTATATCCAGGTATGAGCCTGTAAATTACTTGGGTACCTGGGCACAAAATTACCCAAAAATCCCATCTTCTGTGGAGTATGGCAGTGTTTTTCTAGGGTCTGTGGGCAGTGCAAGTCTACTTGTGACATAGTATGAGATGATTAAATACAAAGTAAAGCAATCCCTCTACCTCAACAAATTACTCTGGAAAGGATGAGATTAAGTGTGGCATTTAATCCGCAACAATTTTCACAGGGTGTTTATTTTTACTAGTTTCCCAAAATGTAAAAATTCAAGGATACATGTAGAGGATATGTTATCCAAACAAATAATATAAAATACTGCAATTGTAGTATAGGTTTCAGCCAATGTTAATTTCAGTGTTGGCTTTACTGTTACAAGTAATTGCCCTTTAATACCATGTATGAAAACAATGCAGGGACAAAAATAACCCAGTTTCTTAATTTAGCCCTCTCCATATGTTGAGTGAATGCATTGGTATGAGGCAGATGAGAAGTATGTATGTCAAGGCAATCATTAAAGGAGCATGCTTACAACTTATGTATTTGATGCACAGGCCCGTCACGCAGGATTTCATTGGGGGGGGTTGCTGATTTCAAAAAGTGGACTTTTTTCCAGGGGGGGGCAATTTTGTGTAAAGTGGACAGAAATTTGAAACTTTTTGGTCCAAAAAAGTGTAAAAAACCCGATTTCTGAAATTTTGGGACTTTTTGTATACTTTTCCAAATGGGGGTGTTGCACGCTGAAGGGGAGCTCTTGACTCTGTAAAACCAGAACACAGAACAAATTGATAGGAATTAAAAAAAATATTTGTAACACAATGTGGTTCATAATTACATGAAAGGTTACTTTGTGTTCAAGATAAACTTGTAATTAATGACTTTATAAATATACATTATTTTTTTTTTTTTTTGTCACAAATTTGAAGAATACTTTAACAGATTTTAAGAGGTTTATCGGCCGGAAGTACGATGACCCCGCAGTACAAGCTGAGATTACAAGACATCCCTTCAAAGCTATCAAACAGTCTAATGGAGGAGTTGGATTTGAGGTAAGTCTACCACCATTCATCGTGTAGCACAGTTCAAATCTATCCAAAAGTCCAATGGAGGAGTTAGATTATTAAGTAAGTCTATCTACGTATCAATTCAGGCATTGGATTTTCCAGTGGAAACACTGGAACCAGTCTTTTTTGATGTCAAAATTCCCGCAGTTTTATTTATTTTCAGCCCATTTTCAGGTGTTTTTTTTTCAATTTTACGCACTTTTCCAGACTTTTCCAGACTTTTTCATAAATGCGTAGTCCCATGCCTGATCCATTTATATAGCATAGTTCATTCAGCATGTTCAAAGCTATCAAATAATACAGACTCAGTACACCGGTCGATCTTACCGTTTCCGATGTTGATTAAGATACTTCTTGCATCGATCCCGAGATGCGGAAAAAACCAATAGTCATTTTGTCCCACATAAATGAATAAATAACAAAACCCCCGATCCCCGAGTGGACTCACCCATTCGGTGACGTCACACACGATAATCACCCTTATCCTCCTTGGTTTCTAGATGAGATAGACGTGTGGATTTTTCTTTACCAACGCTAAGTATCATTACGAACCAAAGGACGAGATATACAGTTTGTTTGTTACACTGAGGTAAAAACCAACCAGTATAGTCGCTAGGGAGATAGTTTTGACGACATTTTTCGGCTAGAAAGGTGACAAAAACGATCCAAAAACTTAGCTTGTATGTGTGTTTCCGTTCGTATACGGGACACACGTTTTCAAAATGGCCGCCCTTAGGACGCCATTTTATTTTTTGTT
Source organism: Amphiura filiformis (assembly GCF_039555335.1). Classification (NCBI taxonomy): domain Eukaryota; kingdom Metazoa; phylum Echinodermata; class Ophiuroidea; order Amphilepidida; family Amphiuridae; genus Amphiura; species Amphiura filiformis. The sequence continues at coordinate 54,232,607 of NC_092636.1, forward strand.
CTCACGTAAAACAACTATAGCAGACTAGTAAGTTACAATAGATGTTTGTACAATACTGTGTATACATGTATGGTGAGTGATTATCGCTATGTTTATGGTGTGCTCTATCGTTATATCTTTCAGTACGCGTCTGATGACGCCGAGTTACTGCTAAGAGTTCGGTGGGTTTCGAAGGACCAGCCTGACAAATCTTCCCAAAAGGTTTTCAGTTTTTCATCCCTTTGTATATATATTTTTATATCATACCACTACATCAGCGACAGCCACTGTGCGTGTGGGTCTGTTTATTGGGCTTGAGCTTGTGTTCGGGGGTAGTGCTGCACGCTCCCGATTACTACAATGTCTAGGCCTTGTCAATCATGCCCTTCCCTTGTACCAGAGTGGGACCCGCATCCACTCTGCTACTCCCACAGGGATTGCTCTAAATCAAATAAGTGTGCTTCCTTTTGCATAGGCTTATCGGACATCCACTTCGAGGATTTAGAAAGTAGCGCTTCGTTTAGGTCTTCGACACAGACAGAAGACGAAGACTAAGAAACAGAAGCCTACAGGTAAGATTGATATGGTAGGTACTAGCGAGGCGGCAAGGGCCACGCTAAGGTAACCTCTGGGGCTCCGGTCCCGGCAAGCAGGCGGACCCTCCGGGGACTGCTAGCGAGCCCGAAGGCCTAGCAGCCAGCTTAAAGCACTGACTTAACGTCTAAGCTAGTAGCAGGCAGCAGGGCGGTACTTGCCCTAACAGGCGAGTACCAGTCTACCAGTGAGATCTCTAGCGAGTTTCTTGCAGGTGGACACCCGTCTATTGCTGGCGAACGAGGGGGTCTAGCACCCGCGAAGTAGCCGGCGACGGACAGTATGCCAAGGGTACCCCGGGCTTGCCTGGGTTGAATCCTAGCATACAGCGTGCAGCGGACTTGCCTCGGCCGGTCTGTAGCACGCAGCGTGCCAGTGGAACCCGGCTTGCCTGGGTTGATCCACGGCACGCAGCACGCTTTTCGTTCCCCGCAAGGGTCGAATGAAAACGTGCATGGGTTTAGCAGAGACAATACCGGGGCTAACGCTTCAGGTGTAGTCTTAGCAGAACCAACTGGGGTTGTCACACGGCAGCGTTCCATGGTGGGACCGCCGAGTGATTCCCTGGGCCTTGGAATGGCTGCCGGCTGTCCTCCGGGACTGGCTAGCGGCTATACCGGGGGTGGGCTCGCAGTCTCTCACGGGACAGCGACCCAAGTGCAAACAGTGGCAGCTACCGAGACGAGCTACGGCTTGACTTCAGTGGTAGCCACTATGCACGCACCCATAGCTGCCGTGAGTGGTCCGCCACACACAGCGACCTTGGGCGAGGCTCAAGAGGTTAGGGTAGGTAGTTTGAACAGCCTGGCTGATCAACAACCCACTTATGTCCTCGAGAGCCAGCAGAGCGTGGGTGATCCATTACAGTCAATGGGTCAATTACCCTCTTATGATCGATCACTATCTATTCAGCGGAGCATGGCTCCATTGATTGATACTGCCTATTCAGGTAGCGAGGTGACTGATCGAGGGTATACACGCTCAGCTACCCGTGATACTAGGCAAGCTCCTTTTAGCCAAGGGACAGCCAGTATAGCGGGGTATCCATACACACGGCTTGATCCTCTAGCGGGGAACGCTGTGAGGCATGGATACAGTGGTACGCAGCCGGGAGCCCTACCGGGCACCTACGCTACAACCACGCAGGTACCGCAGTACTCGTCCTGGTTACCACAGTCTCTGTGGCAACAGGGGGGGGGGAGGCGGTACTGGTCCGGCGGTTCCAGGGGGTTCCCTGGTGGCGGATCCTTTCAGGGTCAGCTACCAACAGGGTATGCCCGTGGTATCCGCCGCAGGGTGGTTTCTTCCACGGTCTAGCACCGTGGCAAGTGCCGCCTAGCGTTGGGCAAGCAGTACCACCAGTTGTTACCCAACCCGGCGGCGAGTGGCTAACCCTGATACAGCTCAGGGTAGGCCGCACACTGCTATGGCTAGGCGACAGCAGCGAGAGCGTCGCGGATCCCGGGTGCTATAGCTAGCATCTCGGGGTCTAGCGGGAGTACTCCCTCTTCTGCTGGTGTTCAGTTGGCTAGCCACACGGTGGCGACACCTCCCTGTCCACCTTCAGATGCCCGTCGTCAGATCTCTTCCTCATCAGAGAGTGAGTCAGAGTCTGAAGGCGAGGGAAAGGAGTCGGAAGATGACACCAGTAGCGACTCACAGTCTGATGAGGCTGTGCAGCTAGCTTCAGGTATCCTTCCCCGCTTCCCGTGAGGAACTCGCTAGCAATGGTCTACCTGCGGACACCGCTGAGGTGATGAGCCGTGTGGCCCAAGGTTTGGGCCTGGCTTTCTCTCAGGAGGAGTCCGTTCAGGAGGACCAGGGCATCTTTTCAGTAGGATGCCCAGCTAGCTGCGTCCACACAAGGGTCGCCTGCACTTGCATTCCCGGCGGACCTCAAGGGTAGGTTTCGTGGGGCTGTCAGGCTCGCTGGAGCTTCGACGCCGCGTGCTTGCACGCTTCCACTGCGTGTTTCGCAGGAGGACTACTGAAACCTACCTCAGGGTCCCTGACATGGATCCAGAGCGTTGCCAGCGCCTGCCGCTGCGGCCAAAGGCGCGCGGGTCGCTCTCCCCCAGTGGGAGGAGGAGCTAAAGCTCATAGATAAGCGAGCACGCTCGCTTATCAGAGTCTCTAGCGTCGCTACCACGCTTGCCGAGCACCTCGGTAGGAAGGTAGCGAACGAACACGGGGCAACGTCGGAACTCTTCCGCGAGGTTAATCTGCTAGCGGTGCTAACAGCTAACCTCAACGAGAGTTCTATGGGCCTAGCCCATAGGATGTCATCTCGCCGCCGGGAGAATGCCTGTCTGTCCCTCCAGTCAACTTACGGCTCCGACTTTGCTGAAGCAATGAAGAAGTCTGACTCGGTGGGACAGGGGCTACTCTTTGGACAGGCCTTTTGCGCTACGGTTGAGGACCGGGCAAAGAAGGCCACCAATGAGAGCACTCTGAAGAAGTCAGAGGCTGCCCTGACCAAGGGGAAGGGCAGTAAGGCGAAGAAGAAGCACAAGAAGAAGAAGTCTTCTAAGCGTTCTCCAGCGCCAGCTCCGGCTTCAGCAGGACGCGCACCACAGACTACACCCGAGCCCGAGGCTACTCCAGCACCTCCCAAAAAATCTGGGAAGCGCAAGAGTAGTGCTGGATCGATGGCAAGCCCCTAAGAAGAGCCGTTCTTCTAAGGGTGGCAAACCAGATCGGTCCTGAGGGCACGGGCGGTCGACAGTCCATGCCGGCAGGCCTTGGACTTCCACAGGGATTCCCCTGTGGGCGGCCGCTGTGCATTACGCCCAGAGATGGCATGCCATCTCACCGGGCGCCTGGGTATTGTCAGTGGTCAGTGGGGGTTACAGGCTGGAATTTACCAGCCACCCCTCGTGCGCCTGCACGATTCAGAGGTCCACGGTAGTGCCGCCAGACGGCCCCCAGCGTCGGGCACTACTATCAGAGGTCACTCCGCTTCTCACTACACAAGCGCTTGTCACGGTCTGCCCCCCTTCACCAAGGGGTTTTGGAGCACTTTTTATCTGGCTCCAAAGAAGACCGGCGACTGGAGGCCCATTCTGAACCTCAAGCCGTTGAACGAGTTCATCAGGCCCAAGAGGTTCAGAATGGAGACTCTCGCTTCGGTGCTAGCCTGCCCCATCAAGGGTATGTGGGCGGCATCGCTAGATCTCTCGGACGCCTTATATCTGCATGTTCCGATCGCACCTCCAGATCAGAGGTTTCTACGCTTCAAGGTACAGGGTCAAACTTACCAGTTTCGATGCCTGCCATTCGGCTTGTCCGCCTCCCCCAGAGTGTTTACACTCCTGGTCAGGGCGGTGGCAGCGTACCTGAAGCGCAGGGGAGTCAACATGTGTTGCTACCTGGACGATTGGTTCATTTACGGACGCACCCGCTGGAGACACAGTGTCTCGTGGAGTTAGTAGTCCGTGCGGTGCGGGACCTGGGATTTCTGATCAACGTCCAAGAAATCCAATTTGGTCCCGACGCGACACCACTATTCTTAGGGGCCCAGATCAACCTCAAGGAGGGATCGCGGCGCCTCACCCGAGAGGGTGACGAACATGGCGAGGTGTGCCCGACTCTTGGCCGAGTCAGAGGGAGCACCCGCTGTGGCATGGATGAAGGTTTTGGGCCTTATGGCCAGTATGGTAGAACTCGTACCGTACTGCCGGTTTCACATGAGGCCTATACAACTACACCTTCTAGCCTTTTACAGGCCCAGTCGTCACCCAATATCCTCGCGGTTCCGATGTCGGAGATCGCGCGAGAGAACTCTGGTGGTGGACCCATCAGCCCAATTTGACTCAAGGTGTCAGGTTCCTGCACCAGCGGTCCACGTAGTGACGACCGACGCGTCAAAGCTGGGCTGGGGGGCCACATCCACGGGACTCAGTCTCGGGCCTATGGTCGGCCACGGAGACGGAGTTCCATATCAACCTTCTCGAACTTTGGGCAGTGGAGAGAACTCTCCAGCATTTCGAGAAGGTGATCGTGGATCTCATATCGTTGTCCAAGCGGACAACACAACCGTGGTAGCCTACCTCAACAGACAAGGGGCACCAGGTCACCACGGTTGTGCCTGCACGCACTACGCCTGATAGGGTGGTGCAAGGCCAGGCAGATTACGTTGAGAGCGATGCACATAGCGGAGTCACCAACATCCTCGCGGACGATCTGTCACGAGGAAAGGTGTCGGGACCTACAGAATGGTCCCTTGCTCCGCAGGTCGCCCAGACGATCTTCGAGGTGATGTACCACCCCTCGATAGATTTGTTCGCATCTCATCGAAATCATCAGCTGCCGGTGTATTGCTCAAGGGTCGCAGACCCACAGGCATTCGCCGTGGGCGCTCTGTCCGTGAGACTGGGGAGGAATGACTGCTTACGCTTTCCCCGATCTCGCTGCTCGCAAGGGTGGTGACCAAGATCGGGAGGGAGGATTGCAACGTCATTCTGATAGCACCGTTCTGGCGAAACACCTGTGGTTTCGACCGATGGTGGATCTACTAGCGGCTCAGCCGCGAGTACTCCCCGAAAGTTACCAAATCTACTCCGGATGCCCGGAGGAGAGGTACCAAGTCTACCACTAGAGCACCTGCAGTTAGCTGCATGGCCCTTATCAGGGAACGTGCGGCGGAGGGAGGCTTTTCATCAGAAGCTGCTTCTCTCATCGCCGGGGGTAGACGAGAGTCTACCCTCCGTACGTATAGTCAGCGTTTGGCTCCCTACTACGCATGGTGCGATGAGAGAAATACATCTCCCACTAGAGCCCCTGTGCCTCTAGTGGCAGATTTTCTGACAGAAAAGTTCAGGTCAGGACTTCAGCAGGCAACGATAGCCAACTATAAGTCAGCCATTCTCTCGATTCATCGGGATTTGAAGACGGAATTGACTATCAATTCAGATGGGTCCCTAAGTCTTCTTCTCGACGGTATGTTCAACGAGCGCCCGAAAGGAAGGTGGTCCCTCCATGGGACCTCAACACAGTCTTGGAGTATATTAAGGGTCCCCTTTTGAGCCCCTGTCAAAAGCGACCCTTAAATACGCCACTCTTAAGGCGGCCTTTCTTCTGGCGTTGGCTTCGGACGGCGCTGCTCAGAGTTGCACGCAGTCTCAAGTCAGCCTCCGTGATTACTAACAACGGAGCGACGCTGTTTCTTCGCCCGGATTTCCTTGCAAAAAATGAGCGAAGTACATTCCGACACTCGCGCCTCTTCCTCCCCAGTATTGGGCAGGGTTCGTCAATAGCCGAAGACAGGTTGTGGTGCCCGGTGAGGGCGCTACAGCACTACCTTGGCCGAACACAAACCTTAAGAGGGGCTCATGACCGCTTATTTATCACGCACGCAGAACCGCACGGTCCAGCCGCTAAACAGACTCTGGCACGGTGGCTGGTCCAGGTGTTGGTGGACTCGGGCGGCAAAAGACGCCGCCCCAAGGCCCACTCAACCAGATCTATCTCATCTTCGTGGGCCTACCATAGGGGGGGTCCCCATAGAAGAGATTTGTCAGGCTGTGTCTTGGAAGAACCCGTCGTCCTTTTCCACGGTTTACTACAAAAACGTAAACCAACGACCAGGCGATAAGTTCTCCAGGGCTATTCTGCGGAGATAATATGGTGGTTGGGTATCAGGTGTTTTTATGGACAATCAGAATTCCAACATGGTAAGAACCAGTGTTTCTATTTCTTAACCACTGAACTTTCAGTTCAGGGTTTTGTCTGTTCACGTAGTCTTTCTGTTTCCCGGCCGTGAGGGGGGGGAAATAGTTTGACCTCGCGATTACCATGCTACCCACTCTCCCGATCCTTATCAGATGCTGGCCAATCTTGTACCTCCATCCGTCGGTTACTTGCTAGATCGATCTTTCAGATGTTGATGCAAGAAGTATCTTAATCAACATCGAAGCGGTAAGATCGACGGTGTACTGAGTCTAGTCCCAAACAAAAATGTTTGGTAGACTCATAACCGTGCGATCTTACCTTTCCGATGTTGATTATCCTGACCCGCCGCCCCTACAAGTTTGGCCGAGTAGGGGCTGCCCAAGTCGGATAAGGGGTGATTATCGTGTGTGACGTCACCGAATGGGTGAGTCCACTCGGGGGATCGGGGGGTTTTTGTTATTTATTCATTTATGTGGGACAAAATGACTATTGGTTTTTTCCGCATCTCGGGATCGATGCAAGAAGTATCTTAATCAACATCGGAAAGGTAAGATCGCACCGGTTATGAGTCTACCAAACATTTTTGTTTGGGACTAATTCAATTAGTGGGGTGGGGTTTGAGGTAAGTCTACTGTTCATATTGCAGTTCAAAGCTATCAAACAATCCAATATTTGATGTTTACAAGTTTATTTCACAGTACAAACTTAAAAAACAAGCCAATTGTAGATATCAAAAAATATCAGATAGAATTGTGCACACTTCTGCTGTTCTTTGAGACTTCTTGTTAAGTTGATGACATAGAACTTTCACACTTGTGCTACATTAATGGTGGGAGTTCTTTTGATGAGGTGGACGACATCATGCCAGCCTTGTTACTTTCCCCTCCCAGACATTGTTAAACATAGTTAATGTTCACGCAGAGCAACCATCACAAAAACCAAGATGTTTTATTCGTAATATAATTATAAAACATTTGGCAGAGAACACGCATGAGTGTGTAGTCAGTGACAATATTTTTCATGGTGTTAATTAATCCCCTTTTCGTCATTTTTCATGTCAGGTGCGCTACTTGGCTGAACGTGAAGTGTTCAGTCCAGAACAGGTGTACGCTGTGCTTCTCACCAAGCTTAAGATGACAGCTGAGGCTGGACTTAACACTAAAGTTGTGGATTGTGTCATATCGGTAAGTTCCCATTGTCTCTTGAAAGAGGACCTCAACTCCAAGCATGGTTTATAAATGGGTTTTAAAGTAAGGGCCACTCAGTGGTTTTTTTGGTGCCAAATATTTACCTACTTTTACATGACTTGTTGAATTAGCATAGATTTTGATATTTTTACCTCATCTAAAAAAGAACGAATTGAATTGTAAATTGCATCTTAAATGTTATCAAATACAAATATAAAAATAATATTGTAATTAGAGTAAAGTTAACCACTTTTAGTGAGTATTTACGATAGTATTGTGCACACTTCTGCAGTTCTTAGAGACTTTTTGTTAAGTTGATGACATAGAACTTTCACACTTGTGCTACATTAATGATGGGAGTTCTTTTGATGAGGTGGACGACATCATGCCAGCCTTGTTACTTTCCCCTCCCAGACATTGTTTGTTCTGTAGAAACAATATCCACTTACATTGTGTATCATAAATGTGAACCTTATATCTATCATGTAATATATGAAGTATTAACGCTTTATAGTGAATTATTTCCGTTCAAGAAGTAAAATCCATCTCAGTAGTCTTAAATAATTCACCAACATATGTAACTAGAAATTTGGATTGAAACACTAATTTATGAATAATGTGAAAGATTTGGATACGTTTGCCAGATTGCCAGCAAACAAGTTTGAAACTATCAAAGAAGTATAATATCATATTATGCCAAATTGTTCAGTTATGCCTATAGAATTCAATGAAGTTACTGAGTGTTTTTGTGACGTGTTTGTGACAGGTTCCCCAATATTACACTGATGCTGAGAGACGGTGTGTCCTGGGAGCAGCCTCCATTGCCAACCTCAACTGTCTAAGGGTCATAAATGACACTACTGCTGGTAAGTCACTAATATAGTGCTTTTAATAGTGCTTCCTCAGTGTGCTGATGGCACTGACTGCCTGAATTATACATTCAAAATCAAAAATCTAAATTGGGACTTTTGGGACTGAAAACCCACCCTGTACGACAGACGGACCTAAGTAGGGTCCAGCGGACACACCCAAGTGGATTTGACCAGTTGTACTTTTTTCTTGGGGCTTCATTTTTGAAAATATCAACTGTCCATTTAAAAAAACGGACTGATTTGACATGCATACGGCCAGTCTTTATGTCACCTTAAGGTGTTTTCACAACAAATCATATGTTATAAGTAATCAATCAAGTCGTTAGGAATCAACCCAAATCCGTTAATATCTAATTCTCTTGTCATACTGCAACTACTATTTCAATCTGCAAACCTATCAAACAAGCATTTGCAGGAGTTAGATTTAGGGTATTAAGACAGTAAATCAGATATAACATTGAGCACACATCTGCAGTTCTTTGAGACTTCTTCTTGAAAGTAGTTGATGAAATAGAACTTTCACATGTGTGCTAGATTAATGGTGGGAGTTCTTTTGATGAGGTGGACGACATCATGCCAGCCTCGTTACTTTCCCCTCCCAGACATTGTTTGTACATTAGTACATTAGAGTTAGCGTTCACTTAGAGAGATTGCCATGGCATAAGAAACATTTTATAAAACATTTGTGTTATGTTAGAACAAAAAGAAATTAACAATATAACCAGAATATGGAATGTAAAGTTAAAGATGCTAGTTTAGATTTTAGGACTTTGATGCACTACATGTACCTAATATTTTGTTTTCTTGATTTTCTTATCTAGCTGCTCTTGCATATGGTATCTATAAGCAAGACTTACCAGCACCAGAAGATAAGCCACGTAATGTGGTCTTTGTAGATTTTGGACACTCCTCACTACAAGTAGCAGCATGTGCATTCAACAAAGGCAAATTAAAGGTAACATTGCAGGGATTTTATTCTATGGGTGATAATCAGATACAGATTGATGCATCCTCTCCTGTTAATAATTACAGGTTGTTGTTTTTTTGGACCACCAGAAAAAAAAACCATTTTTAGGGCTACAGAAAACAATTTCAAGAAAGACATGGAGGAAATCCCAATAATTTTATGTGAAACATCTATGTAGAGAACATAGAGCCCATACCTAATCACTAGTGCACAGTTTCCCAGCTTGAATAAGGAATCAATCAATGGGAGCTAAAAGCATTGGAACAGTCCATGTTTGAAATTTCCCGGAGCAAGAAAATTTGACTTCTGTGAGTTACGGTAAACGGATATGAAAAGGTGAAAAATTAGCACAATCGATACCAAGAAGATGCAAAAGGAAATCATTTTGGCCCTTACTCAGGATTTGTTCAGCACATCAAATGTTACAACTGGGCCAAATTTGGTGCTTTTCCGGAAAAATGCACAGACTCAGTACACCGGTCGATCTTACCGCTTCCGATGTTGATTAAGATACTTCTTGCATCGATCCCGAGATGCGGAAAAACCAATAGTCATTTTGTCCCACATAAATGAATAAATAACAAAAACCCCGATCCCCGGTGGACTCACCCAAAAGGTGACGCCACACCATATGATCGCCTTTATCCTCCTTGGTCTCCGACTGACACAGACGCGCCTATCGATTGTTCATAGCACTGTGTATCAATTCTCGACCAAAGGCGAGATATACGGTTGTAGTTTCACACCTTAGGTAAAACCAAACCGGTATTGTTCGGCTGAGGATAGTTTTGACGGCATTTTCTGGCGAAACAGTGACAAAAAAACGATCCAAAACTTAGCTACATATCGTGCCTCCGCTTGTATACGGGACACACGAAAGCAATTCAAAATGGCCGCTGGTTGACGCCATTCATTTTGTTTCCCACGTAAAACAACCATTGCAGCCTGTAAGTTACAATAGATGTTTGTACATACACATTGTATTTCATGTACGGTAGGTTATTGTTGCTATGTTAGGGTGATTACTCTATCGTTATGTCTTCATTACCGTCCAATAAAGACGAGTTAATCAGATATTCATACGGTGGGGATTGGTAGGGACCCGTCTGACATTTTAGTAATAAAGTTAGCCAGTCCTTACTTTACCACTAACGTTAGCGACCAGCCTCCGTGCTCAGGTTTGCTTACTGGGCTTGAGTCGCGTGTTGGGGGTAGTGCCCCTCCCTTTCTCCTCGCTTCGCCTCGCCCTGTCGGGCTTGCCCTTCCTGGTGACGGAGCGGGACCCACACCCGCTCTGTTTCACCCACAGGAGTGCTCACGATCTTCTAGATGTCTTTCTTTTGCTTAGGACTCTCCGAGTTCCAGCTTGACGATTGGGATAGGCTCCGTCATCGCCATAAGACGAAGAAGAAATCTACCAAGGGCACTGGTAAGGTCGACACGGTGGATTCTGCTGTGACAGCCCCTATGGGTCATGGCAGGTCTGCTTAAGGGGCTCCGTCCCCGGACAAGCAGGCGGTTCCTTCGGGACTGCTAAGCGTCCAAAGGCTCAGCAGCCAGCGAAAGCACTGACTATACGCCGGAGCAAAGTAGCAGGCAGCAGAGCGGTAACCACCAGCTTAAACCCTAGCGGGTTTTGCAGCAGGAGGATACCAGTCGACACGGTAGATTCTGCTGTGACAGCCCCTATGGGTCATGGCAGGTCTGCTTAAGGGGCTCCGTCCCGGACAAGCAGGCGGTTCCTTCGGGACTGCTAGCGCGTCCAAAGGCTCAGCAGCCAGCGAAAGCACTGACTATACGTCGGAGCAAAGTAGCAGGCAGCAGAGCGGTAACCACCAGCGGAAACCCTAGCGGGTTTTGTAGCAGGAGGATACCAGCCCTCTAGCGAAAATCCTCACGGGTTTTTAGCAGGAGGACACCCGCCTGTTGCAGGCATGTCTCACGGGCTCAAACAGCCACAGTAGTAGCCAGCGACGGGCAGCATGCAAGGGTACCCGGGCTTGCCTGGGTTGAACCCTAGCATGCATGGGTTCAGCAGAGACGATACCGCTGCTAACGCTGTGGGTGTAGTCTTAGCAGAACCAACTGGGGTTGTCACACGGCAGCGCCCATGGCGGGACCGCCGAGTGATACCCTGGGCCCTAGAATAGCTGCTGGCTGTCCACAGGGACTGGCTGGCGATTATTCAGGGGTTGGGCTCGCAGTCTCTCACGGGACAGCGACCCAGGTGCATTCGGTGGCAGCTACAAAGACGAGCTACGGCTTGACTTCAGTGGTAGCCGCTATGCACCCGCCCATAGCTGCCGTGAGTGGTCCGCCACACACAGCGACCTTGGGCGAAGCTCTAGAGGGTACAGTAAGTAGCTTGAACAGCCTAGCTGATCAACAACCCACTTATGTCCTCGAGAGCCAGCGGAGCGTGGGTGATCCATTACCGTCAATGGGTCAATTACCCTCTCTTGATCGATCACTGTCAAATCAACAGGGCATAGCTCCATTGATTGACGCTGCCTATTCAGGTGGCGAGGTGATTGATCGGGGTATGCACGCTCAGCTACCCGTGGTACTAGGCAAGCTCCCTCTAGCCAAGGGACAGCCAGTATAGCGGGGTACCCATACACACGGCTTGATCCCCTTGCGGGGAACGCAGTGAGGCATGGGTACAGTGGTACACAGCCGGAGCCCTCACGGGCACCTACGCTAGTACCGCCGCGCGGTACCACGCCAGCACACAGCTTGATCCCCAAACAGGGAACGCAGTGTGGCGAGGGTACAGCGGTCCACAGTTGGGAACCCTCACGGGTACCCACGCTGATACCGCACCGGTACCGCAGCACCGCCTTAGTCGCCACAGTCTCTGTGGCAACAAGGGGGGGGGGGGAGGCGGTGCTGGTACTGCAGTACCATGGGGTTACCCTGGTGGCGGATCCTTTCAGGGTCAGCTGCCGGCGGGGTATGCCCCGTGGTACCCGCCGCAGGGTGTTTCTTCCACGGCCTAGCACCGTGGCAAGTGTCGCCAGCGATGGCCACGCAGTACCAACATCAGCTGTTGACCAGGCCAGCCGGCATGGGGCTAACCCAGATCTTGATCAGGGTAGGCCCGCAGCTGCTAGCGCTAGGACGACGGGTTGCGAGAGCATGCGGACCCAGTGGTGCCATGGCGGATACCTCAGGGTCTTGCGGGAGTACTCCCTCTTCTGCTGGCAGGTAGTCGGCGAGCCACACAGTGGTTATGCCTTCTTACCCGCTTTCAGATGCCCGTCCTCAGTTACCGTCATCATCGGAGCATGATACGGATACTGTGGGCGAGGGAAAGGAGTCGGAAGCTGAGTCCGGTAGTGACATCACTACAGTCTCCTTCCCCGCTGCCCCGCGAGGGGAGCAACAGCACTGATCTTCCTCCGGACACCCCCCTAAGGGGGAGTCCATGGAGGAGGACCAGGGATCCTTTCAGTAGGATGCTCAGCTGCTGCTTCCTCACAGGGGACGCCTGCACTCTCATTCCCGGCAAACCTCACGGGTAGACATCGTAGGGCTGCCGCGCCCAGTAGAGCTATGACGCCGCGCTTTGCACGCTTCCTCTGCGTGTAACGCTGGGAGGACCACGGGACCTACCTGAGGGGATCCGAGAGGGACCCAGATGTCGCTCAAGCGTATCACGCTCAGACAACATCTGAGCTCTTCCGCAGGTGAGCCTATTAGCGGTGCTAACAGCTAGCCTCAACGAGAGCTCCATGGGCCTAGCCCATAGGGTGTCCACTCAGCGCCGGGGAGGGGCCTGCCACTCCAATCGCTCAACGCGATGGAAAGGCAGGGTCCTTTTTCTCTTTGATGCTTCTGCGCCACGGTGGAGGACCGTGCAAAGAAGCTACCAACGGAGCACTCTGAAGAGGTCGGAAACTGCCCTTACCATGGGTAGGAGCTCCGACTTCAGCAGGCCGTGCACCACCAACAGTACCCGAGCCCACTACCTCTGCAGCACCCATTTCTGGGAGGCGCAAGGGTAGCACAGGAACAGCTGGCAAGCCCCGAAGAAGAGCAAGCGCTCTTCCAAGGGAAGCTAGGCAGAGCATTCCTGGGGGCTCAGCGGTTTTTCCACAGGGGATCTCCCAGTGGATTCACCGCTTATGGCTTTCACCCAGAGGTGGGAAACCATCTCTTTGAGCGCCTGGGTATGGTCAGTGGTGAGTGGGGGTTACAGACTGGCAACCCAGTCTCCCCACATTCGCCTGCACATTTCAGAGGTCCACAGTAGTGCCGTCAGACGGCCCCCAGCGGCGGGCACTACTGACAGGGATCACACAGCTTCTCACGAAGCGGGCGATTGTCCCGGTCTGCCCCCCCGTTCTACGGGTGATCTTGGAGCCATTGGCTCCAAGGAAGACCGGCGACGGGAGCCCCATCCGAACCGCAGGCTGTTGAACACGTTCTTCAGGCCCAAGAGGTTCAGAATGGGGACTCTCGCCTCGGTGCTAGCCTGCCCCATCAGGGGCATGGGAACAGCATCGCTAGATCTCTCGGACGCCTATCTGCATATGCCAATCGCCTCTCAAGATCGGAGGCATCTGCGCTTCTAGGTACAGGATCAAAATTACCAGTTTTGATACCGCCATCCGCCTGTCCATCTCTCCCAGGGTGTTTAACACTCTTGGTCAGAGCGGTGGCAGCGCATCGAAGCACAGGGGTGTCAACATCAGTTGCTACCTGGACGTAGGCTCATATACGGACGCAGTCCAATGGAGACTACGGGTTTCATGGATTTTTTTTGAACAGCAAAAAAAAAAAAGTCCAGCGTGGTCCCGACGCAGACACCACTATTTGTAGGGGCCCAGATCACCCCCACGGAGGGGTTCGCGGTGCTCTCCCCCGCGCGGGTGACGAACCTGGTGCGGTGTGCCTGACTCCTGGCCGAGTCTCGGGCAAAACCCGCTGTGGCATGGATGAAGGTGGTAGGCCTAATGGCCAGTATGGTAGACCTCGTACTGTACTGCCGTTTCTACGTTAGGCTTACCCAACTACACCTTCTAGCCTGCTTGCAGGCCCAGTCGTCACCCAATATCCCTCGCGGTTCCGTTGTCGGAGATCGCGCGAGAGGAACTCTGGTGGTGGACCCATCAGCCCAATTTGACCCAGGGTGTCAGGTTTCCTGCACCCCGGTATGTCACGTAGTGAGTGACCACTATAGCGCCAAAACGGGGCTGGGGGTCCACATCCACGGAGACTCCGCCTCGGCCTATGGGGCCATAGAGACAGAGTTTCACATCAACCTCCCTCGCTTACGAGGAGGTGATCGTGGAATCACATACCGTTGTCCTGACGGATAACACAACCGTGGTAGCCTACCCCGACAGACAAGGGGACTCCGGGCCACCACGATTGAGCCTGCATGCACGACACCTGATAGGGTGGTGCAAGTTCAGGCAGATTACGATGAGAGCGATACACATCGCGGGCGTCACCAGCATCCTCGCGCACAATCTGTCACGAGGAAGGGTGTCGGGACCAGCAGAATGGTCCCTTGCTCAAGGTCGCTCAGACGATCTTCAAGGGATGTACCACCCCTCGAAAGATCTGTTCGCATCTCATCGCAATCATCCACTGCCGTGTACTGCTCAAGGGTCGCGGACCCCCAAGCATTCACCGTGGACGCTCTGTCCATAGACTGGGGAGGGATGACAGCTTATGCAGTCCCTCCGATCTCACTACTCATGAGGGTGGTGGCCAAGATCGGGTGGGAAGACTGCATTGTCATTCTGCTAGCGGCAAGGCCGCTGGCACTCCCCGAGGTACCAGATCTACTCCGGATGCCCGGAGCAGAGGTACCCAGTCTATCACTAGAGCACCTGCAGTTAGCTGCATGGCCCTTACCAGGGAACACGCAGCGGAGGGATACTTTTCATCAGAAGCTGTTTTTCTCATCGCCGGGCTAGACGGAAGTCTACCCTCCGTACGTATAGCCAGAGTCTGGCTCCATACTACGCTTGGTGCAATGAGACAAATAGCTCTCCCGCTAGAGCCTCTGTGCTGCTAGTTCCGAGTTTCTGACAGAAAAGTTCCAAGCAAGACTTCAGCGGGCCACTGGGGCCAGCTATAAGTCAGCTGTCCTCTCCATTCACCGAGGTTTCGAGACGGGTCGACTATCATAGCCGATGGTTACCTTATTAGTCTACGCCTCGACGGTATGTTCAACGAGTGTCTACCAAAGGACAGTGATCCTCCTAAGGGATCCCAACACAGTCTTAGATTACTTTAAGGGTCACCCTTTTGACCTTCCGTCAAAAGCGACGCTTAAATACGTAACTCTCAAGATGGCTTTCCGGTTTGGCGTTGGCTTCGGGACGGCGGTGCTGGGTTGCACACGGTCTCGAGGTTAGCTTCCGTGTTCACAAACACTGGAGCGACACTGTTTCGGCGCTCTGTTCTCGTGACTACGAACGGGCGCGGTGCATACCGACATTCGTCCCTCTCCAATCCCCAGGGTTGGGCAAGGTTCGGCTGAAGCCAAAGATAGGCTGAGGTGTCCGATAAGGCGCTGCAGCACTATTTCTTCCGAACACAAGCCTTGCGAGGGACTCACGACCGCATTCATCACCCTTACAGAGCCTTTCGGTCCAGCCGCTGTCGCAATGGCTGGTCCAGGTGTTGGTGGGGTCCGGGGATCGCGAAGGTTTCGCGTCCCACCCACCCACTCGACACGAGCTATCTCATCATCTTGGGTATACCGCTCGGTTGTCCCTTGAGGAGATCTAGCAGGCGGTGTCCCGAAGCCACCTTCGCCTTCTCTACGATACTTCCGCTTACGTTAGTAATCAGAGACGGGCGGAGGTTTACCGGGACATTGTTCGGCGATCATAATACGGTGGTGTACGGGTACCAGGTTTTCAGACTATACAGAATACTCAGCATGGTAAGAACCAGTGTCGCTATTCTTAACCACCAAACTTATTAAGTAAGGAGGTTTATGTCTGTGATCGCGTGGTCTTTTTGTTTCCGACCGTTGGGGAAAATATTTTCTGACCTCGCGAAAACCATCGTTACCGCTCCCGATCCCTGATCAGATGCTGACCAATCTTGTACCTCCATCCGTCCGGTTACTTGCTAGATCGATCTTTCAGATGTTGATGCAAGAAGTATCTTAATCAACATCGGAAGCGGTAAGATCGACCGGTGTACTGAGTCTAGTCCCAAACAAAAATGTTTGGTAGACTCATAACCGGTGCGATCTTACCTTTCCGATGTTGATTATCCCGACCCCGCCACCCCTACAAGTTTGGTCCGAGTAGGGGATCCCAAGTCGGATAAGGGATTTATCATATGGTGTGACGTCACCTTTTGGGTGAGTCCACCGGGGATCGGGGTTTTTGTTATTTATTCATTTATGTGGGACAAAATGACTATTGGTTTTTTCCGCATCTCGGGATCGATGCAAGAAGTATCTTAATCAACATCGGAAAGGTAAGATCGCACCGGTTATGAGTCTACCAAACATTTTTGTTTGGGACTAATACTTTCATGCTTCTGTAGCACTAATTCTATTTAAAAAAACCAAGTTGTGTTAAGGGATGGGGTATGAACGTTTGGACAGTATTTATTGTGGGACATTAGAGCACATCAGACTTATCGAATTGCATTCTGAATACAAAGAATGTCCTTCTGATATCAAATAATTTTGATTTTTGAAATTCGCAATGTAATACACATTTTATGGCAAATGATTAAAAATTGATATTTTTGATATTTAACAGTACTCAAGTAAACTTTATAAATCTGATGATTTATACTTAATAATTTGTCATAAAATTTGTATTATATAGTGAATTTCAAAAATGAAAATTATTTGATATCAGAAAGACATTCTTCAGTATTCAGAATGCAATTGATAAGTCTGATGTGCTCTAATGTCCCAAAATAAATACTGTCCAAACGCTCATACCCCACCCCTTAAGTTGTGTTAATTTTGTACTATTATACCTAGGTGCTAGCCACAGCATCAGACCGAGAGTTAGGAGGCAGGTTGTTTGACGATGTCCTTGTAGATCACTTTGCAGAAGAATTCAAAGAGAAATACAAAATTGACTGTAAGAGCAGCCCAAGAGCAACTTTACGTTATGCAAGGGTGCGAGAAATTAAAAAAGCTGATGAGTGCAAATACAACGGTTATCCCAATGAATATAGAAATGCTCATGGATGATAAGGATGTGACAGGCAGAATGCAAAGGTAAGGTGCATTTTTTTCTTTAATGTTTCACTTAAAAGAACCGAAAGAAGTTGCTGTAGGTGAAAGGTGAACGAGATTTTTTGGTATGATAAAGTAGGCACATTTTTTTTTTTAAAGTTCATTTCTGTTTTGTTTCTTTCAATGTGAATATATGAAGAAGATGGGCAGTTTGAGGACAGACCCAGAATTTGCTTGTTTGGATATTTCTCCCCATATTAGCTGTATGCAAATAAAAACAGCTCTTTTTTGGCAAAGTGGATTTATTTTGACTGATATTATTTTGATTTGTTTTATCAAAATGTTCAGATTTTCATCGGATATTTCAAGCAAAAAAATCCTGACCGTCTGACCCTACTTGGAAAGTCTGTCCACACGTAAAACAGGTTTTTTGTTTTGTTGCCTAGACAGCAAGATGAAATTTGTGGTTGGTTTTGTGAAACAATTTAAAAAAAAGATGGGTGAGGGGTTGCAGGAGACGGACATTCATGAAGCATGCTATTATCCGAATGTTCTTCAAAATCAGCTAGTTTTTGACAAAAAGCGATGGACAAATGGTAAACTCAACCTTTTTCAACAATTAAATGCTAAACATACTGGATGGCATTAATTTGTCCTTATAGATGTAAAGGGTTAAATCAAGAATTGTAGAAATTATCACCAATTCCATTATAATTATCATTAACTTAGCTGTGTGTAATCTCTGATACTAACATCCGTTTTGTCACTTTTCACAGGGCCGATTTTGAAAAATTAGGATCAGATCTGTTTAAGAGAGTAGAAGCACCACTCAGATCAATACTGGAACAGACAAGTAAGGGCTTGCTTTTTTCATTAATTGTCAAAAACACTTTTAGTAAATTTGTATTTTTTAACCTAATCCAAGAGTAGAGAGATAACCATCTTAAGTGAATAAATACCTGTTGTTAATGTTTCATTGTATTGTTTGTTTCAATGTTATAGCATTAAGCACATATCTGCAGTTCTATGAGGCTTCTTGTTAAGTTGATGACATAGAACTTTCACACTTGTGCTAAATTAATGGTGGGAGTTCTTTTGATGAGGTGGACGACATCATGCCAGCCTTGTTACTTTCCCTCCCAGACATTGCTCTGTAGATTAGTCTATACACTATATTGTGTATCATAAAAATGATACAATGTTGTGTGGAAGATGTTAGAAATATCTTCCACAGCGGGAGTATAAATTTAAAAGGAATGAACACATTGTAGGCATTTGAATTTCACACACCCTCTGAGAATGATTCAATCCGAGTTTAAAATCTATTTGGTAAATGTGCTAATTCCATTTTAAATTCATATACCTGTGGAAGAGATTTCCAAAATCTTCTACAGGGGGAGTGTGAACTTTAAACGGATTAGCCCAGTATGTGATGAATCTAATCAAAGATTTTAATTCTGAATTTGTTTGCACCATACTTACAGAGCTCAAATTAGATGACATTTATGCAATAGAAATCATTGGTGGATCCACACGTGTTCCTGGTGTGAAAGAAATCATTAAGAAAGTGTTCAAGAAGGATGCTAGTACAACACTGAATCAAGATGAAGCCGTCTCCAGGGGCTGTGCATTGCAGGTAAGTGATGCTGTACTGGGCTTTTCCAGTTGAAATCCATACACCCCCTATGGAAGACATGACCTTAATCTTATACATAGGGAATGTGAATTTCAAATGGGGTTTACTTGAATTGGTGTTTGATTCATTTGAAATCTACACCCCCCAGTGTGAGAGATTAAGGTCATGTCTTCAATAGGGGTGTATGGATTTCAACAGGAATAGCACATTACATGTGTTTAACTCATTATGTTCTTAGGGAGTGTTCATAAATACTTTGGGGAGGGGGGTGGAAAATATGGGGATCAAAAAATGTTGGGTCCTAAAAAGGAGGATAAAAAAATTCAGCCCTTAATGGGGGACCAAAAAAAGTCCGAGGTGAAATGTACGAGAAGGTATGCACATTCTAAATTTTTTGAATGATATTCAATTGTGTACTCTCAAGCTTCAAAATGTGTGGTGTAATTTGGGTGTAACACAGGGTCAGAAATTCGGTGAGAATCCATTCTCGCAAAGATTCTCGTCAACAAAATTGCAAAAATCTAAATGGATTATCGTAAATATTTCAATTTATCATACAAAGTTATGTGGCAAGGATCCATAGATTCTTGCCAAAAGGATTCTCGCACTTGGTCGCGAATCTCTGACCCTGGTAACACTATGACTACAATGAGTAGTAACTCCAAATGGTAATTTTAGCTAATGAGTTAATGACTTATATTTTTGGTTTTTTTTGGTTTCTTTTTAAAGACGTGGGGGGGTCAAAACATTTTAGACCATAAAAAGGGGGGATAAAAAAAATCCACCCTTTTTTTATGGGGGATCAAAACATTTTGGTGTCCGAGGTTCCAACTTTTCCAACCAAAGCGGTACTAAATTGGAAGCTTTGAGTTTGGCTGTAGGTGCATATGTGTGTGTATTTGTGACATGAGTCTGAATCAATCAGAGCAAAGTTGCCAAACTTCATAATTCATTAAAATCACACATGATGAAGAAATATTGCCCGTTTTCTGCTTGTTGTATGTTTGCTTGTCTGGATTATCAATAATTCGAATCAATCCAATATTCATTGCAGTGTGCCATCCTGTCACCAACCTTCCGTGTGAGAGAGTTCAATGTCACCGATTTGACGCCGTATCCCATCAATCTCTTGTGGAAAGCATCGGAAGGAGAAGACGGGTAAGTGATGCACAACATGAGGTGTCATATGAAAGGTTGCGAAAATCTTTAA
The DNA here is from genome assembly GCF_039555335.1 of Amphiura filiformis. Taxonomy (NCBI): domain Eukaryota; kingdom Metazoa; phylum Echinodermata; class Ophiuroidea; order Amphilepidida; family Amphiuridae; genus Amphiura; species Amphiura filiformis. Next base: position 54,252,898 of record NC_092636.1, read on the forward strand.
AAAAGTCTCTCATCAGCTTTTTGAAATAGAGTGCTTCTATTTCAAGTTATTAACATGTTTCCAACTTTCCTAAAGTAAAAATTAAAAATTAATATGTTCTCTCACCTAGTATAATATGTCACTTCACCGAGTTTGCTTACCTGTTTACATATTATGTTCTCAGGTCCGTATCCTTAATTGTAATCTCTATGTACTGTAGTCTATTTGGCTTCATCGTGGCAGTGACATCATTGTGTGCTCCAGTGGGTGCAGTATTAAATTGTGTGCATTGACTCGAAGAACTTGTGTAATCACGCAATCAAAGGCGTAATTTTGACGATGAATTTAACTGATTTATTTTGATTTTTTTACAGTGAGATGGAGGTATTCAGCAGGAATCATGCCTCCCCATTCTCCAAAATGCTGACATTTTATAGGAAGGAACAGTTTGAACTGATTGCGAGATATGCCCAACCTGACTTGGTACCATATCCAGAGGCAGTTATAGGTAAGCTTAATTGATAGTCAAATGTTTTATTGTTGGTTGTAAATTAGGGATGGGTGGCTTCATAACCCAACTGCTGGTTGACCACCAGTTCTGCCAGTATGGCAGCAGTCAACCAGCAGTTTGGTTGTAAAGCCACTCATTACAGTAATTGTCATGTTATAAGCATACACTCACAATATCAAACACCGTAGTAGAATTCCATTTACAACTAAATATATATACCTCGAAATGAGAATTTTTTTGACGGAAGGCAGGCACCCTCCACAAAAAAATCATTTAGAGTTTGGGCAACTTAACTACTGATACATGTATAAACATGTATTATTGTAAGACCAATCTATTGTACTGTTTTTGTTCAGTGTGACTTTTCATCTCTTTCATCACAAACTATGGTATTGCAAATATGAAGTTGAGAAAATGAACCTTTTGTAACATTTTGAATTATTCATAGACATGTAAACATGAATTTGTAATGTTTCTTTGTTCGCAATAGGTCGCTTTGTCATCAAGAATGTAAAACCAACTGCTGAGGGTGAAAGTTCAAAGGTGAAAGTCAAGGTCAGAGTCAATGGTCATGGAATATTCTCGGTGTCATCAGCATCACTAGTAGAAAAACTACCGCCACAACCAGAACCAGAGGAAGAGAAACCAAAAGCAGAGACTGATGGGACAACGGAGGATGTTCCCATGGAAGCGGCAGAAACTGCAAGTAAAGAGAATTCAGAAGAGAAGGAGAAGAAAGAAAACCAGAATTCAGATGAGAGTCCTGAAGCTGAGGTAAGTTAATTGAACTATCAAAAATTAATTTATACTTGATCGCTTTCGCAGAAAAGCGATTTTCACGTATGCTCAGTGTTTACTTACGTTTTCAGAGCGTCAAGCCGATCAATCGCAAAACTGAGGCTAATTAATTTACCTTTCTTGATTATTAACTAATTTGTGGTGTGCCATGTCATGTGTAATGAGATAATTAAAATGAAACACATGAATATCAACTCTTACATCATGATGTAAACCTCTATTAGCAGCAGTCAGTTTACTTGACAAAAATTAGGTAAATTTAAAAGGAGTTTAAATTTAGGAACACATTTTCTGATCCTTGTTTCCATAGCAACCTCAACCAATGAATACAGACCAAGGTGATACTGATTCAACGACAGAAAACAACAAAGACGAGAAAGAGAATGGTGCTGCCAAGAAAGATGGGAGCAACGGAGAGAAGGAACCAAAGAAGGCCAAGAAAACAGTCAAATATCATGACCTTCCTATTGAATCTACGGTTCACAAACTTCCAACAGAGGACCTGAATCGATACTTCGAATTGGAGGTACAGCCATTTCAATTGTTTATTGTAAACGTTTTCATTTGATTTCAAAATTTAGCACATATTTGGCATTGACAATTTTGACTGAAACTGATACTTGAATTTTGTAGGAGACACAAGATGTGACCTCCTCTGACAAAACCAGGAACAAGTCACAATATACAGTACAACCTCTTGTTTTTCCAGCCATGGTACGTTAAACATTGGCAGGATAAGTGAAGAATCTGGATAAGTGAATTGTAATTCCGTAAAGAATTTCGGAAGTGTTACAATTTGACCAAATAGTCCTCAGTACAGGGTAATGATGAATGATGATATTTTATTGTATGTAAGATAGACAATAACCTTCTAAATGCTTCACAGCTGTCCGGATAAGGGAGTTTCAACTGAAGTAGAAAATATCTGAAAAAACTTTAAAATGAAGCCAAGATTATATTTATATACCTTCATAGTAAATTTTCATTAATTTTGTTATCCGCTTTATTTCTTCGTAGCACAAAATGATCGCTCAAGACCGGTTAGAGAAAGAGAAGAGTGATGCCAAGAATGCTGTGGAAGAATATGTGTACGAGATGCGAGAAAAGGTCTACGATATATATGAAGGATTCGTATCAGATGAGGTAAGGGCGAGATAATATTAGTTAAAATATAATGGTCCTTTTCACCATTGCAGTTAGTGACATTAGAGCGATTTCATTGTGCAGAGCTTCGAATCGCAAATTCAAAAGTGTTAATAGTGGGCATTCAAAAGTCGCATACTGGCATGTAGATATGTGAAGGAAATAGTTGCCTCGACATGTTTATGTTACTGACTGCTCTGGACACAAAATACTACAGACTGGTGGGACAAGGTGTACATGCCTCTAATATGCTTAAGACCAATCTCAGTCACGACTGATTCTAAGAATGCATTAAAAGACTCCAAGAACTCTCAACAACTACCCCCACCTCTTTTGGGGTTGGCTGGATTTTCAAAGTATGCTATGTGATATATATCGTTTGAACCTGATGGTTGCTGCTGATCATGATCATGGGGTCCAAGACATTCTGTGATAAGTTATGGATTTTCAGCGAAGAAATGCTTACCTGAAAGATTCAACAAAAATTGTTGCCGCCAGTTTCATATGTGTAACCTGGACAATCATCAGCAGGTCTTTGTCCAGGAGAATTTCAAGTTCAATTTTTGTTTTTGTGAAAGTAAATTCACTGCAGGGGCTGAAATACTTGAGCTAAATGGCTTTACAATTTTTACTCAACATATATTGTTTTATTTATGTTCAACCATTTAGGACCGTAGCACATTAATCAAAGTTCTAGATGATACAGAGAACTGGCTGTATGAAGACGGGGAGGATGAAACCAAAACCGCATACGTCAACAAACTAGCAGATCTCAAGGTATGTAATCTGCCAATCGGATGAGTTTGTAGTCGAGTGATTTTATGCTCTGCTGTGCTCTGCTGAAGTTCACTACAACAATAGGAGACCTGTGTTCCAACACCAGGTGGCTAGAGTTGGGGCTCAGTTATGAAGTTAAAATAGAAAGAGCACTAATACATATGGACTTGAATTTGTTTACACTTCTCTGACCACTTTGAAATGATACAAGAATGGAAAGAAAGGTAATAAATCCCTAACTGTTTGGCTAAAATTAGAAGTAACATTAGTACAGGTCAGCAGCTTACACAGAAGGTACCAGAACCAAATGCAATGTAACTTTTCCTTTGGATATCATGTGAGTTATTCTATGGCTTTATATATCTAGCTCCATCATCACTGCTGTATTTATTACTATTAAGCATATACTCGGATCTACAGTGTAATCTCTCTCCAGCAGTAGAGTGGTATGGATCTTGCTCCAAACATGCAAGTCGTAATTCACTTTCAGCCAGTCAAACTGTAATATGCTCTTGGTACCATATTTTACATAATTTTTGTGTGTTTTTCCAACACAGAAAATTGGCCAACCTATTGTGGACCGGTATAAGGAATCAAAGGACAGACCTGCTGCTTTTGAAGATTTAGGAAGAGCCATTATGCTTTATCAGAAAGCAGTTGATGCATATCAACAAGGGGTAAGTGTCTGTTTACTCTTATTAAGAACATAGAGGTGCACAGCTCATCTGTGAAAATCAATGAAATGCAGCACACAATTATTGAGCAATGGAGTGAATCCTGAACCTTGAACTTGACAGGGAAGTGTGCACTGCCCTAACATTGTAAGATGGTATATCGTCTATATACATCACTATACTTAAAGTGTGTATGTTCCCATAAGTGCATGTTAGTCGCACATTACACAAAGTGCAACTAGTAGGTGCTGCATCCAGTTCCGTGCACACCATTCTAACCTGCCAATCAAATGTGACAATCCTGACTAGGAAAGCAAGCATGATCTTCTGGGGATAGCATTAGAGCCTGCTGGCTGGGACATTCTAGAAAGTTCTTCCTTTAAAAAAAGAGAGAGATATAATGTAGAAAAGTGTGGTAGAATTAAAAGCAAAACAGAAACTACTTAACATTGTCAATTCCTTGTTTATTTTGTAGGATGAGAAATATGCTCACTTAGAAAAGAAGGACATTGAGTTGTTAAGCAAGAAAGTCACAGAGAAGAGGGAGTGGAGAGATGGTAAACTTAACGCACAGAACCAACTTCCAAAGCACAAGAATCCTGCTGTCCTCACACAACAAATTATCACAGAGTTAGGGGTAAGTAACTGTGTTTTGGGCCCACACTGGCTAACACCTAACATAAATATTGCTGTTTGTCATAACAAGATGGAAAAACAGGGTCGGCCAGGTGCAATGTGTTAACCAGAGATCTTTTGGATGGGCAAACAAAACTTGGAAGTAGCAGTGACATAGATTTCTTTTTGAAATGGGCAGATGTGTTTGGAAAACATTTCTTGAAGTATAGTGAATCCAGGACCTTTTGGCGACAGAATAAGTGTATGGTACAAAGGCGAGTGAAGCTTGCAAACAATGTTGCCATACTGAAGCTCTAACATGGAGAAATATGGTGCAAAAGTGAGAAAAAATGAATGAGAAGCATACAAAAATTGGCACTTTGTAGGCTAAAATGGCCCAATACGAGGTTAATTTGGTCAAAAACCCACATGCAGGCATCAACATTGGGGGGGGGGGTGATTGTATGGACCATCCATCTTATCAAAATATTGAATTAACCCCCATCCGCTTGGGTTTTTATGCCTATGAGAAGGGTGGGAAAATCTTCAACCTGTCTTATGGATAGGCAAATAAAATGAATGTTGATAAAATCAACAACCTGCACAGCCACTAAAATATATGTCTATAAAAATGCAATTTCTGACAGATGCTTTATCGTGGTTGTAGCATAGCATGACAGTCTGACAGTCGCCATTTTGATATTGCAAAAAATCAACTTTGCCATGCCCTGAGTTTTGCTAAACCAAGTTTTATTCGTCTACATAATGATGAACAACAACTTCCTTAACATTCTCAAAACACTTTCACTCTCTTTCAGGTATTAAAAGCAGTGTGTGATCCAATTATAAATAAGCCAAAACCAAAACCAAAGGAGGAGCCTCCTAAAGATAATGGTGACAAGAAAACAGAAGAAAAAGCAGGAGAGGAGAAGATGGAGGCAGAGCCAACTCAACAGGAAGGTGAATCAGGTGATAAGGACCAAACAACACCACCTGAGGAGGATGCAGCTGATATGGAGTTAGATTGATGATAATGTCATACCCATCTAGACAACTGACATGGCTGTTGCTTAGATTATATAAAGCTTTATGTGGAATAATAACTTGATATGCAGGGGCATTTAATATGGCTGGTCCTTGCATGGCCAGACAACAGCCATAGCCTATGCTTTGTGTTATTCCGAATGGGTTATTCCAGTGGAAATCCATACACACCAGTATGGAAGACATTACCTTAATCTCCCACACAGGAAGTGTGAGTTTTAAATGCAGCTGACTTCATTTGAAATCTACAACCCCTCTTGTGGGAGATTAATGTCAATGTCTGCCATAGGGGATGTATGGATTTCAACTGCTATAGCCCAATTGAAGGTGATGTCAATGTGGTGTTGGAAACTTTGTGGTATCAAATCATGTAGGGTGTGCCAAAAGAGTCCTGTGAAGTCTCCATACACTGTCACAGCAGTAGTTATTTTACATCACTTTCATATCAGAATAGCACAAAAGCAATGCATTTACTGTAACATTAGAAACAAATGCAAGCATATGGAAAACTTAGTGTATGCTGGGAGTTGTATACACTTTCCATTTTGTGTGCTTCTAAAATGACTTGATTAGATCAACAAAATTCATCAAATGGCGACTGCCCTTATTTTTTTTGAGATTAGCAAGGATTAAAGGTGCATGACCAGATTGTGGTGCAATTGTAAAATATTATGTTTTCTACCTCACATTGAGGCCCAGCATCACCCAAACATTTGTATTCCAAGTTTTAAATTAAAATTTTTTAAAGCAAAAATGTGTATCACAGTGGCCCATAGAACAGTACATGACTTCCGGGTTGGTAACCACCAAACTACTATTTAGTCCAAAAATTTCCATGTCTGCATTTTGATGTAGTAAGTGGGGGATGAGGCTGTCAGTCTGGTCAAGCATCTTTATGTGATGGACGTAAGCATAACAATGGCTGCACAGCACTTGGGTTCCATTTTGAAAATATGAGTCCCTGATGGGACACAATTGTTGTCAGCAAGAACAGCTCTATATTTTTTGTTGGTCTTCCTTCGAGTGGCTCTTAATCTGTGCCCAAGATGGTCAAATGCTAAAGATTTCCTGAATTCCAATAAATATGTGGTACCAAAATGTGTCACTAAAAATTCAAGTCAAGTCATTTGACTAATTTTTAGCTCAAGTCAAGTCAAATGAATCACTGTACAAATTCAATGGTTTGGAGTCAGCTGAATATTACTCATCATCTCACTTTATTACCTCAAGTCACAAGTCATAACTCTTATATTAGGTCAAGGTTGATCATGTCATATCGGGTTATTTCAAATTCGCCAAATTTTATATGTCAGCAATGAAATGATGTATAAACAAATATTTGTCAGAAAATGTTGTAAATTGTTTGTTTTGTTTTTGTTTTTTTTGTTAATTAATTTTAGATTACTGAATAGTAGATTAAATTATGATTGTAGGAAAAAGTGGCAATATTAATTAATTCCCTTCAAATGACAAAAAATTATTTCAAAAAGTTTAGATGATAAATTTTGTGTTATGTTATTCACATTTACATTAACAATGTAAATAAATCCTCCCATATAAATATATCAAATTACAACTAATTATCAACAATTCCTCACTTGTAATTATTGTTTGTAAACTGCTTTCCCAACTTCCTTTTGGTTTACATACACATATGTGTTCATTGATATCAATTTCCCAATACATTTTGTAACCATTATCATGTTCTTCACACCATTGTTATCAACCCATAATTCTCGTTCATCCATGCTACTCAGTTCACAGAGTGAGATAAGGAAATTATATGTAGAGAACACACATTGATGATTTGGTAATGTCATAGGACAGGTCAAGCAGTAAACTGGATTTATAACATTTCTCCAATGAGAGGTATTACATTTTTTCCCTGCAATTTTTATCAGCAGAAGTTTTGAAATAATCTTATTGTAAAGCAAAGCTTAATTGCATCTGTAACACAGTTGATAGTAACAGCAAACGATGTAACCAAGTTAGAAGTGTGTTTTTTGGCCTAAATGTTTAATTTACATATAGACGGCACAAGTATTTGCATGTTCTTTTTTGCACTTTGTACAATTTATTTTGGTCTCGGGCCAATTTTGGACTCATTAAATTATACTACACCATCATTTACAAAAACAGGTGCTATAGACCCTATTTAAAATGTTTTTTAAAGAATCATACACGATATACAATAGTCGTAGTAATTACATGCTTGCATACTAGAAATGACAGTGTTGATGTTAGCTCAAAGCATTTTCAAAAGGATTTGAACAACAACTTGCTAAAATATAATATAATTATTGAAAAAATATAGCCCAAGTACAAGATGTTATCCAAGCTAATGTGAAAACACCAAAGAGGTAATTCATGGTGCAAATGTGATTTGTGTGATTTGTCTTCTGCACCTAATAAAAACATTTCCCAGCATGAGTAGTTGGACCCATGAGCAATACCGGCCAAAATATTGGCCTCTATGAATACTTCTAATCGGTTTCAAAGAGGGCTATATCATATATTGAGCCAATCAGAGATATAATAACTTGGTAAGAAAGTTAGGGCTGGAAGGGATCAAACTCAAGATATTTAAAAACTCAATTTTAATTGGTTACTCTGATGATTGTATCATGCAATTGACCAATCAGGTACACTGTAAGAAAGGGTGTATTACTCATGGAGTTAAATGAAAGCAAAAATGTCACCTAGATAGATATTAACTATTATTGCATGTATATGATGGACAGTATTCCCACACCACGACTCCCAACAATGTAGTTTTCAACTGTTCATTTTATAATCCTGTGTTTTTTTTAGTGTTTCAAAATATCAAAAAAAAAGGTCATGTAAATGCAAAAGATATGTACATGTATTTAATAAAAGAGTTTATTTAAATTCAGGCACTTGATGAAAATATAAATCTGTTTGGGATGGCGAATCCTGAGGTTGTTCTAGAGTGACTTAGCAACCCTATAAGAACAACGTCAAGAAAATTGGACCTCTCAAGAGAAATGGATTTTTGTTGTTGTATGTAATCAATTAATGCATGGTATATAGTATTTGCAGAACACCAACATTGCATTTTAATGCATAAAATAACAAAAAATGATTTGTAAACATTAATGAAGAATGTTAGTACACCAAGTTGAATGTGTTGTATAGATTGGGATGTGTGTTTGTAACATGAGCGTACCTGCCAACTGTTCCAATAATAATTATTATAGCGACTGTTCCAATGTTAATTGTTATTGTCCCAATATTATAGGGACTGTCCCTGTTTTATGGGACAGTCCCTATTTTAGAAAGTCTTTGTGATATACATATTAACCATAGATCAACACAGTTACCGTAAATTTCATTACCTCAGCATGCCTTATCAATTGTGATAAGCTTGGGGGACATGAGCCTCCAAGCTTCTGCCTTTCCTGAATTATAAAAATGCTTAAATTGTTGTTTAAATATTCTAATTCCATGTACCTTTACTGGCCTAGGCTGGACACAGCTTTTGCTTTTGCCTAGCGTCCGTATATCGGACTCCTTATGTTGGCAGGTGCGCTTGAAAAGTGGCAATGAAGAAGTTATGTTTCATTGATGATGCTACTGTACTACTAATTGTATTGTGTAAATTCTATATGATAATCAGTAATAGATACTGGAAGATCTATGTACCCTGATCCTGTGTTGATTCGCTTACAGGAGACAAGATGAATAAATAACAATTGTGTTGGATTCACAACAATCACAGATCGGATGCATGTTTGCAATTGTTTGTGTGATATTTTGGTAGTCATTAGTGGAGCCTGTGAAATCAAAGCAAACTGAAAAAAATCAGAAAATTGTTTAAAAATGTGTTACAAACATATTTTGCAAAATATTTTGCCAACACACACATAACATAATGTTACAATGTGTTGCAAGTTTTCAAGTGTTACTAAAACATTTGATTTTTATACCCTTACTGACATTTAAACATTTTCTGTGAAACATATTGTATTTTCTTTGGGGATGTGACCAAATGCCAGTAAGTGAGATGATTTGAATTAGAATTGGTTTTGTTATCATATCCCCCTTTTTTTTTTTTGTAAAAAATTACAAAACAAAAGCATCAAAAAGTTTGATAATGATTGAAAAATCATTCAGGAAAAAATCCCTGCATACTGCATTGCAATTCCAACCTCCCGTGAGACCAGAGACAATCTCTTTTTTGGCCAAAGGATCCATAACAAAAAAGTTAACCAAGCCCGGTGCTGAAAACATAGTATATTTGACCCAGGTCAAGTATTATGGGTATTGACAATGCAGACCCTAGTACCGGTGCGAAGGAAGCCATGCCAAGTTCCGTCTCTGTGACTTGGAGCCGATACACTCCATGATCGGCACGTACACACGGTCTGAGAACAACCGAATGACACCTTGAATTTTGGGTCGCTTTTAACAAAGAACTGGACTTCGAATCAATATCAGTTTAAGAAAGATATTTTCCTCTCCCTATACTTTTTATCCTCTGCTTCTAACAAGTTTCCTCATCAATGGGCTATTCCAGAAAATAGATGCACACCCCCTATAGAGGAGTTCGGATATCCAGACTTTTTGTCCAGTCGTGACTGTTGGAAATCCAGACTTTTAAAGTGCTCAAAGGCAAAAAAATCCGACAGAAAAATAGTTCAAAATCAGAAATCCTCAATTTGAGAGCTCATTTTCAACATTTCCGTGATTTTTCCTGCATTAGATAGGATTTCCAAGCTTTTTCCAGTAACATTGGCAACTGGAATTCCAGTCGTTTTCAGAAAGCAGACTTGGAAATCCGGACATTTCTTTGTTTGGAAATTTACTCCTCTATTAGGGGGTGTGCACCTATTTTCTGGAATAGCCCAATGCCGTCCAAAGAAGCTGAAGTGCTTTTATTTTAAAGATACTACTACAACGCGTGTTTACAGTGGGAGCAGGTCACAGCAGATGTCTCGCACTTAAGGGAATATTATGTGCGGTAAATTTAATTCACCATAAACAGAACCAGGTATCTGCCTATCGATCTTCTCTGAATTGCCCTTTGAAACTTTTTTTCCGTCACGTGCAACCCATGACAAGAAAGTGTAATTTCTATTGACTGATTTGATGACCGTGGAATATTTTAATGGATTTTGGCAGTTTGCAGCATTAGGAAACAATAAGAAATCAAACAATGCGAAGGCCATAAAAACAATCTGATAACAATAGCCATCATCAAAGCAGTTTCCAGTCTCTTCATCAAACGTTCCCAGGCAGATTTGAAGTTCTTTTCACTACAACGTAGACGGAAGTACTGATCGACGATAGCTCTATTCAAATCATTATTACGAGACGTCTCTGGCGTGAACGCAAACTTCTATAAAAAATTGTCAAAAAAAGTCTTATTTGATGCTCAGGAAGGTCATTGATTTAAAGTCAAGATGAAATTTGTTAATGTATTGTTCATTGAGAGTTGGCAGCACTGCTTTGATTCAATAGCTTTGTTCATCTTATTACTGCTTTCAAGCATCTTACTGCTTTGTTCATCTTACTGCGTTTGAAAAGATTAAAATCTTTTTTTACGGTAATGCTAGCGAAATTTGACTGACATCCTCGTGGATGAAGATGAAGGATTAGTTTCCACTTTTCTACCATCTCGACATAGATTACATCAATCACAGGTCAATGGTGTCTTTAAAGAAATAACAACACTCTTGTTCTTTTTAATCGTCATATATTATCTTATACGCTTTGCATTAAAAGTTTGTCAACGCCTTTTTAATCAACCAAATTGTTCATTTGTATAGAGATGTTATCAAAACTTGAGTAGGTGTGGGAGGGGATGATATGTGAGGGGATTAGAGGTGTACGTACATATCTTCATAACTTCTCGTTCAAGTTCAGATTTGTTTTATAATTAAGATGTAGGAATAATTATTGAGAGTGTGTAAACTTCTCGCGCGCTAGTGCTGTTATTTCGTGAAGAAATATTTTACAAGGCAATCTAGGATTTTTGGAAATGCAGACCTTTTCAAGAGATCTCATTCTGGCCAAAGCAGACATTTTCCCTCTACAATTGAATTTTGGAGCCTAATTTTAGACAAATTACACAGAGAGTTCATAATTTGGGTATATTCATTACAATGTTGATATTATTTGCTTATTATAAGGGAGCGATCGTTATTTATGGCAGGGGGGGGGAATGGGTAAATTTAGGGGGGGAACACGAAATGTTTTTGTGGTCTTGAGGGGGAACCTGAAATTTTAGTTGAACCAGGAGGGGGATTGTTAAATTTTAAATGGAGAAAATTGGGAAAACAAGGGGGAACGCGAAAATTTTGAGCGGACGTGAGGGGTGAACGCGAAATGTTTTGTCGATATTTTTGCCAAAACACCCATTCCCCCCCCCCCCCTGCCGTAAATAACGGCAGAGAACGGGTATCGAGGAAAACCTCGAAAGCAGGACTGAGATTATTAGCCACCATATTGATATCCATGAGTAGAAAACATCAACAACAAGTTTTTGCCCACATTAGTTAGACGTTATTCATTTTTTTACTTGTACTCCAAAGTTTAAATCAGTGTAAACAGTACATGGAACATTGTCATATGAGCACTAAATAAACAAAAAATCTTTATTTATATCAACTAGATCAACTGAATAATCACATTGACGTTGCAAAATTTCGCAACCATGGAACGAGACCATCCCTGGGTTTCATGGATAATGATTGGCGAGATAACTTATGCTATATAATCATGGACCATTCGATATTATCCATAGTTTGTCTTCCACTTCCAATAAATCCATGCAGGGAAGTGGCTAGGCCCACTTCCCTGATCCATGGGAAGTACACTTTTACCGATCCTGGGTCAGGCGGATTTTCCATCATCACTTCCGTGGTCTCACTGACTGACCTGCCATTTCTATAAAATGACATGAATATTATGCAGAACAACTCTGGATGGCGAAGCAAATGAACACTTGTACACTTGTACTCGTAAGTTGTGTATTAAGAAGATCAACAAAAAAGGGAAGAGGACTATTTCTAAAACAGCCCTGGTCCGAAACTGAGATAAATTACTACTATCACGCAAAGAACATTCACGACGCTCCTTCCTGGTAGGGGGATAAAAGAATTTGTGCGATTGATGTGGTGAACCTAAAACAGTGCTCCTCCCTCCTATCAAGAGGGTGTCAAATATGCAAACTTGAAGAGAATCACTATACGTTAAATAGTGCCGATCCAGGGTTGTTATGCAGGCACGTATTGAATGACCTCAATTTCTTTACTCGGTTGAGCTGAAATACCAGAATGCCACATTACATTAGCGTCCTCAAGAATTGGCCTGACATATCCACTATACACGACACCAAGCTCTTTGGTGGAAAAACCAAAGCGTTTTAGGGTTCGTAGCATGAACAACCGGGAATTTGTTTTTGTTTTTAAACATAGTGTCCATCTGGACATTCCATTTAAGGTTGTTCTGTAGCCATAAACCCAGTACCTTGGCTGCAGTGACGTAGGATAGTGGTTCAGTTCCAGTTCTTAAGTCGCGATGCTGTGGCAATGGATTAGAAAAAGCAATTTGCATAGCTTGACCCTTCTCGGGATTCAATTTCAAGTGGTTTTCACTAGCCCAGTCTGAGAACTAATCAAGATCATCCTGAAGTGAACTAGCACAACCACCGGGAAAATTCTCAACAAATGTCAAGTCATCAACATATTTCCAATACCGACTACCAGCGTCTTCGGCAGCTTCATTTAGATTAATTGGAAACTGAATTGAGCCAAATTTGTATCCTGGGGTACACCACCATGAAGAGTTGTATAATCTGAAAGCACACTGATGTATCTGACACACCGTTGACGGTTGCGGAGGAAATCGCAAATCCAAGGATCAACGGCCTACGGACTCCCATATCGATGATCTTACCAATAAAAAGCATATGGTCAACAAAGGTCAAATTTAGAACTATATGACAAAACAGGCGAAACTAGTAACTTTTCGCACAAGATTTGAAATTTAAAGAGAATTGGTCATTGCTGTTTGAAATGAACCTAGTATGTGGACAATATAAGTGTACTCTTTCATTTAATGACATAAAATCTGAAAAATATTGTAAGGATCACTTGAGCTTTTGACCTACATTTTGGTCAAAATTGTGCCGTCATTTTCAACAGATTTACCACATTCGCCTTGCTATAAACATTGAATTGCGTTATCTGTTGACGTAATGAAAAAAGCGTTTTTAGGGGGAAGTGTTAGCTTTCGTTCGATATAAAAAAAATTCTGATTGGATGAAGGGAACACTTGAGGTTTTGACAAAAACCAATCACAGCTGCCTTTTTTTCCACTAGTCACAACCTAGAAGCTCACACAGCTCTTATGATGCTATGCATTCAACCGTGTAGTGTACATAAAGACTGTAGAGACAATTCACTGCTTGCTTGGAAGCACTTGGACGAAATTGTGTACTCAGGTGTATCGAGGTGGAAACTGTGCATAGATGCGTTTATAAGAGAATCGTTTTATAGCTAAACCTTTCCATATGCTCCAGATTTAAGATTTAAGTTGAGACATATTTTCTAGAAATTCACAGAAAATTGGATGACGATACGTTGTTGCGAACGAAAACAGGCCCACTTTTTACTATCGCTATGGAAAATCTCATTTCATTTCATATATATTTATTTCACAATCGTGGCCATGGGCCAAATTACAGAGAAATATTACAAATAATTATAATTAAAGATACTTAGAATAACACACAAATTTAAAACATTTATAAATACACAAGTATTGCACATGGTAGTATAAATAAACATGACACCTGGAAAATATATTATTACAAGGACATAAAGATATGAAATTTGCACAAATAAAATAGGCCAATTACAATGTAAAATATCACCAAAAGATTTGAATAAAAAGCACTAAAAATCAAAATTTAACCTGACAGCAGGACAAAACCTTTATGAAAAAAAATGTGTACATCCATAACAAAATGATGCACCCGTCGGACGCCACATGCGTCCCACCCCGCACAACAGCCAGGAACAAACACCAAACCCATCCCAAGCGGAGGCCACTCCAAATCATCCGCAAGTCACATGGCCAAGGAATGTTCACTGTACTCCCAAACCATGTGACCTAGGGATGACCCAAAGCGACACCCACCCGAGACAAGTCCGACATCTACTCCCAGCTACCATGCGAAATGAGACACATGTAGCAGCCGACAAGCGCATCCCTCTGACATGGATGCACACAAATTGAATTTAGATAAAAGCAAGTGGGGCATTTAATGCATGTTTAAAAGTGTGACATAAAAAGGATGGGGCTCTGTTTGAAGCGTTTCGTGTTGGCCCTGAGTTGTGTATGATCTTGAGCATTGCGCAAACTTCTGCCATGGACCGAGATTCTGGTGGGGGTAATAAATGACTGGTTCTCAGACTGTCTCTCAGTCCATTGGCAAAAGTTCGGCAATGCTCAACTCTTCTGTCTTCTAGCTTTTTAATATTGCACTGTTGTATTGACTTTGAATATGAGATGTATTTATAACCAAGTATGGTTCTAATTGCCCTTCTTTGTATGCGCTCAAGATCACTAGCTTGTTTACATGTGAGCCCCGAATGCCAAACCACATCAGCATACTCGAGCACTGGTCTGACATAGCTTTTGTAAACGACCGTAAGTTCATCCTGGTCAAAGCCAAATCTTTTCAGGGATCTAAGCATGAAAAGACGAGTGTTTGCTTTCTTGATCATAATATTAACCTGAGATTGCCATTTCAGGTCACTTTGAATACAGATACCCAGGATTTTGGCTTTGTCAACATAATCAAGCTTGTCAGATCCAATGCTCAAGTCTGCATGATGTGGTTTGGTTTTACTGAAATTAACCTCAAGTGCCTGGCATTTCTTGGCATTAAGATTTAGGCCATTAGTTGCTGCCCAGTCTGAGAACTTATTCAGATCTTCCTGGATATGACTATTGCAATCACTAGTAGAGTTTTCAGCAAATGTGAGATCATCAACATACTTCCAGACTTCTGCATGTGCATCATCGGCGGCATCATTGATGAGGATTTGAAAACCAATTGGGCCAAGCTTGGTGCCCTGCGGTACACCAGCTGTGAGTTGCACAAAGTCTGAAAGCATGTTGTTGTATCGTACACATTGCTGTCGATGCTGAAGAAAGTCACAAAGCCAAGGTACTATGTTCCTACGCACACCCATTTGAATAATTTTTGTGATGAGAATGGTGTGGTTGACCAAATCAAAGGCTTTAGAAAAATCAGTCAGGACAATCGTTCCGGTATTGTGACTCACTTCAGCACCAGTATGAAGGTAATGCATCATATTGACTAGATAGTGATTAGTTGACACACCTGCTACATTTCCAAATTGCCTGATGTCTAACTTGTGACTAATATCATCAATTACCCATCTCGATACAAAACCCTCAGCTACTTTGGCGAAGATTGAGGTCAAAGAAATTGGCCGTAACTTATCAAGAGTAGGGGTCTTTGTTTTGGTATAGGCACAACGATACCTTGTTTCCATTGACTTGGTACAATACCTTCAGTAAATGAGGAATTAAGAATATTTGTCAAGGGGATGCTCATCTCATAGGTAAATTCCTTGATGATTTTACCAGGGATACGATCAGGTCCCCCAGATTTGTTGGGGTTAATTTTCTGTAACTCAGAATGAGTCTCGGCCTGAGACTAATTTCAATCGCACTCGGCCACACATGTACAACGAGCGAGATGCATGCGAATATGTATTGTACACAAATCGACACAGAAAAAGTGGCTAAAACAACGTTCAAAAATCACTTTGTCATTAATTAAAAACCTCCAGATTTCAGATTTATGTTCAAACATGATTTCTAGAAATTCACTTTTTACTATCGCTTTTGAAAATCACACTCGACCAAAGAACGAGCGAGCATGCGAGTACGTTTTGTACATAAAACTGTTAAATCCGACACAGAAACAGTGGCTAAAATAACGCTCAAAAATCACTTTCTATTTAATTTTACACCTCCAGATTTCAGATTTAGGTTGAGACATGTTTTATAGAAATTCACAGAAAATTGGATGACGATCAGAGTTTGCGAACGAAGCAGACCCACCTTTTACTATCGCTATGAAAAATCTCAGCCCAATCAAATCGCACGAAGTGCGTTTCAGGGGGTTGCACTACACTTGACTGGGTCTGGTTACGTTCATAAAACAGTATAAACATAACTCAAAATGTGTGGAATTGTTGTCTTTCTGATATCTTGTGACTTATTTACAAAGATTTCTTTGTAAGTGAAATTAGTGGCGTAGTCAGGTGGTGCCGGTGGGGAAGTCCCCTCCCATCATTTGCAGGGCATGGGGGACGGCACGGAAACAGTAAAGTTTCATCAAAATAACTGAAAATAGGTCAAAAATGGGGACACAAATTTGGCTTTGCCTTCCACAATGGGACAAAAATTGACAAATGGGGACGAAAACTTGACTATAATTTGATTGAACAGATTCATCAGGATCGGTATAGTAAACTGGTTAACAAAGTTCTTTGTATCTGATCCAGAATGTTCACCTACTTGTGTACGTTTCAACAACACCTGTTGTCTTTATCAACACTTGATGGGTAGTGACTGCTATTGGCAACCTACGCTAGAAGTAGTTCCAGCGTTGATCTTGGAGTTGGCAGTTGCTTTTCCTCCAAGGGATGTTTTGGATCCCTGTTTCAGAAAATCATCATATGTGTGAGATAGTTGGTACTGTCCAGACAGTTTGAGGCCCATACACTTTACAGATGTCCAGAATATTTGACCCCAGATCCCTGGTCATGAGGGTTGTTGTTACCGAGTTTAAGCCCCGCACAGTGTCTTCGACCCTATATCTTCATGGCAGGAATCGCCATGGTAGGTTAAATCCACAGCCACGATTAGCCATTTGGTTCAAACCTTTAAAGCTCTTTTAAACTAATAATTAGTCGAGGGACATAACTAAGGCTACTCACAATAGCCGGGTAATCGATCTTGGTTGTGCGTGATTAAGCTTGTATACCCCATTGAGGTCAATGGTCATCGACTTTTATACTGCCTACAGTGAGTGCAGCTGTACTACACGCTGCACGCTGTAGTCCATAACAGGACCAACGCAATATAAAATGGTCAAATTTTGAGTTCAAAGCGCACGGCCAATTTTCAAAGCGCATTCTAGCGACTATCATATCTGTTCAACACGTATTTCCAAGTTTATGAGACCAAATCTGGTTTCTTGAGAAAAAAATCATGACGGGAGATATTCATCATTTTCTAACCCGGTATCAGAAGATTTTCCTCTGATATCAAAATCGTGCATAGCAATTCACGTGTATCGATCCCGTGTATTCATTTTAGTGTCCCTTCTGCACCAAATAATTATTAGCCAGGCGGTGTCGGTGTGCCCCGCGCCTCTTACAGATGTACAGATAATGTAATTCTAAGATTTGACCACAGATGACCTTTACCCTGACCTCTGCAAAATGTTCTAAAATGTTCCTCTGGTGATAAGGTTTGTTGTCACCGAGTTTGAGCCGGTTCCCCTTACAAATGTCCATATATTGCAATTCTAAGATTTTACACCAGATGACATTTGACCTGACCCCTGCAAAATGTTCCCCTGGTCATGAGGTTTGTTGTCACCGAGTTTAAGCCCGGTTCCCCTTACAGATGTTCAGAAAATGCATTTTTAAGAACTTTTACTCTTGGTGCAATTGAAGTAGACGTGATCGCGATGTTATCTGAGCTCTCTTATATGGTGGAATGTTCGAATAAAACAATATCACTAAATCAGCATTTACTATAAGGGATGCAATGTATTTCTAAGAGCCATTATAAGTATAATACTAATGAGGCTCTATCTGTTAACATATAATGGGGTTATAAGCAAGTTCAATGATGATAAGTGATTCTGTGTGTCTGCACATAATGGGGGTTATAAGCAAGTTCAAATTAAATGATAATAACTTATTAATACTGTGGGACATTGGCTTAGCTGGAGATACAGAAAGAGAGACAAAGTCCACATGATTGACCTTTTTGCTAATAACTCCACACTGATTAGTCGCAGGTAGGTCAAACTATATATTTTTTGAATTCTTGTGACTTAAGGAATATTTTGGAATAGGTTTGAACCAAATCAGAACAATTTTGAGTTTGACTCCTGTGTAAACTTTAACCCTGTATTTCTTGGAATGCCTAAGGGTGTTATATTCGTATTCAATACACTCCAGATGTCAATATTAAAGCAAAACATGTTAGTCATACCCAACTTTACACTCATAAGCAAGTTTTACCCGACTAACATGGCTTTTGACACATTGAGTGGTCGACGGTTGACGTCTGAGCACGCTATAATTGTTTATCATGCATATTATTCATACTAACTTGAAACATAGTAGTTCCACTTATATGCTGCTCATCATTGCAATGAACTTTAATAATATTGTATAACCGTAAATATGAACGGAAAGGCATCTTTGAACAAAAGTGCATTGGTTTAAATCATTGTATTATTTATGAAATATTCTGGTCCTTCGTGATTGTACTTTTCTAACGATTTCTTCATGATTGTACTGGCTCTTATAACGATTGTATTCATTGTAATATCTTTTTGCGAAGCTGTACATGTAGGGCCTACACCCAGGCTCACTAAATAATTTTTTATTAAATCCTAAACCTAGCAATCAATGATTTAAATCAATCATAGTGACTTCCCGAGTGACTTCAGGGACCAGGTGCGGGCCACCATAAACTTTCTAGAGCTTAAAATGTTGACATTTATACAGCGCCTTTCACATGTATCAAAGCGCTTTACATTTATTCCGCTGTCATGTCAGCTACAATACAATGCCTATTGCATGCTCATACCTTTGGGCGGCGCTCAACGGACAATATTCCTAACAGCACCCCATTTCACCCCTGGGTAGAGAGAGGCAAGTGAGGTAAAACGGCTTGTCCAAGTGCACAACACGATGACACCGCCGGGGCTCGAACTCGCAACCCTCCGATTGCGAGGTAGAGCATGTACCGCTTCGACACCGTGCTTACGTCTCCTTCGTCAGCGTCACACGGTCACCTGACTCACGACGGTCTCTGACCAGTAGGCCTATATAACGTCATTCCACAATTCACCATAATGAATTGTGATATATTCAAAAGCCCAGGTGAGCAAATTGTCGCTGTTGATATTATGATATCATACTTTAGTCATGCTAGAACAAATGAGCTTTTAGGCAAAATATCTTTAAACACAGGCCTATAGCAAGTCTTTGATTCCACCCTAAAGATTCGCAGAGTGATCTCACATTCGGAATAAAGCTGATGGTAATGTGCAGTCTTTACACTCGGTGGCATTTGCAGTAGGATCAGTGTTCCTTTCATGATGAAGTCATCTGGCCTGTCTCATGATGTGAATTTGCTTGCAGGTTTCCTTCAATTCTGCAGTGCTCTTGTCTGCAAGGCTCTTTATCATATCTTGCTATACCATCCGCACCTTCTGCCTTCTTCTTTTTCAAAGACTCTATTGCCGCTGTTATCTCTCTATCCATGATATCCGGGCCTTTGCTTTTATCATCAACTGTGATTTCTTCTTCATCTCTGAATATTGGCCATATACAATCTTCTACATACTCTATATTTTTATATTCGTGTAAAAATAAAATACAAAAAGAAATGATTCCGCAAGGTAAACGTTGAAATGCATTGGTCAAGATAAATGAATAAAAGACCATTGGTGTATATCTTCACTCTCTCAGCACAAGAATTGTTGGGACAAAACAAACGAATAAAACAAAAAACACTATACCTGTATATCCGGCGCCGATGATAATATTTCTTTATTACAATTTTGCTTCTCATTGCGCTCACAATTCAAAGATAATAATACTCCGCAGGAAAACAATAAAAAATCTTTGCTAGAGAGTATTTTTATCTTTGTAAAGAGCCATTTTATCACACAAGGAAAGTCATTACCAGTGATTACAGTGTAATATTGTCATGGGTCTTTTCATCACACGGGAAAAAGTCATCACAGTAAAACAGCGTTGTACTACTATTACCATGATTACACTGTTGAATATTTTGTTCATGAATAAATTGTAGTGTATTAGCGTCAAGGGAAAAATCATTATTGAAGTTGGTAGCTCTTGGTCTCACCCCTCTCTAACTCTCTCTCACTCTCTCACTCTCTCACTCCCTCCTCTCTCTTCTCTTCTCTTATCTTATCTGTCTCTGAGTCTTGCTCTATTCTCGAACTTCCTCACTATAAGCTTCTATATCTTTCTTTTTCATTTTCTCTCTCCTCTATATCTATCTTTCTCCTCCCCCCTCTTTTTATATCGTTTTCTGTCTCCGTAATAGAGGTTATCCACGTTACTCAAGTGTGACTTCTAAACTGAAACTGAAACTGAAAACTGAAACAATAGGTACCGGTTCCCGTAGAATTCCTCATTCAAACCAATTCAATGCACGACCTCGGAGTTACCTGCATGACAGGATATTTTGAAACAGTAATGGTTGCACTTGCAGGTACTTCTTTTGAAAGTCCTAAACAAGGTATAGCAGTCGCTGATAGGATATGCAGCTTATAGAACACGGATAACCTCTATTAATTTCCCCAAGCCCTTCGAGAGGCTCCTACCAAAATAGCTATTCCCACTCTAGAATTCCTCTGGTGATACACACGTATTATATCGCACCCCTCCTTTTTTTAAAATTAGATATAACATTAAACATCCGACGAAATAGAGGTTAGACTCGTTGATTTAACTGGCCTTCGCGAAAAGTTGTTCCAAACTGGCATAGCGCATTCGCTGTCGAAGTGACGTAATAATCGGATTAACTACCATAGCAATGGATGAATACAATTTTTGACTATATCGCCTTGCACTACAACGTTCACGCGGTACCTATTATGCCTAAACGAGCCAAGTGATGGTCAGAATTCATTCGGCCATTAGCTGCCATTACTGGGTCCCCTCTACATCAAAGTGGTGTTGTGGCTTAAAAATCGATGTTATATTGTATTGTGTTGTACATTTTATCATTCTTTTGTCTACATGTAACACGGGTGATGTAATGCAGTTTAAAATTCCCGCCAAGCCCACATTATTTAACATTTCAGGTGTGATAGACCAAACGGGGACCCAGCAATGGCTGCCATTGAGATGTTAGGAATGCGTGATATTGGATTAGTCTATACATTGAACCATATCATTCTGATCACTCGCACCTTTAAGATAAATATCTTTGAAAAGAGTGGTATTGTATCTATGATTGCAGACATACACAGCCTCAGGCGATGAGTGCAACCTGCTTGTAGTGCAGAGCGATATAGTCAAAATTGTATTCATCCATTGCTATGGTAGTTAATCCGATTTATTACGTCACTTCTACAGCGAATACGTTTATATTGAGTTTGAAGTATATAATACAATATAGAGTGATTTGTAACAATGATTATATGCTTTAGTGAAGGCCATTTCAATCACATTACTTGTTTATCTGTATAGATATTCTGAAGTGCATTGCCTCAAAACGATCGTTTGATAGATTTTATATTTTGATGACAAGCAAAGACAATCTTTCTCACGCACGTATAACGGTGAAATCCTGTAACTGACACATCCTTTTTAAGCGCATTATTAACTGTGCACAAGATATTTCTAAGAAAATAATTACATTAAACTTTATAGAAGGCTCCATAGCTGCATCTGCATGGATGCAATAATTGTTATCCGTATTCTGACAATATTTGTTGTTGTCACTATGCAACTTAAATTCCACAATTAAGGTCCATTTGATTGACTTGAACACTTTTAAACTTTGACCAAACCTTGCATGCTTTTAATCACTTATAAAAGTATTTCAAAGCGGATTTCCTACTGAAGATTTGATTGCTCTGAAAAGAGTTGTGCATGCAGACTGCCCCATGTCCACTGAAAGTTTAATAGGGCTCCGAAAAAATCGTTTATGCCCTATAGCAGGTGAGCTAAAAGGGGCACTATAAAGAGGCACCTACTGTAAACGGCTCTTTTCAGAGCCGCCAACCTGTTAGTGAAAAATGTCCGGTTGAACGGCTCTTTTCAGAGCCATCAAATCTTAAGTAGGAAAAGGCGTATCTACTACAACAGCTCTTTTCAGAGCCACTGAATCTTAAGTATGAAGAAGGGCAAATCTAATATAATTGCTAGAGTGCAATGTGCATGGGAAAAGACCATGTGGAAGACCTCCCAAAAGATGGATGGACACTATCAAAACAGACTGCTTAGCTCGAAATATCACCTCCGTGGCAGCAGCAGAAAGGCTAGCCAAAGACCGAGTGGTATTGCATGGAATCACCATGGATCAGACGGCAAGGCAGAGTGCATATCAACCTCCGTGCCGACGCCTTAGGTCAAGGTAGGTCAATATAATTGAGCAAGTAAGGAGAAGCTCATAATCTTACCAGACAAGTGGCAGTCTAGTGCAGAACTACCAATATTTTTGTCCTGAATAAGTCAGAGGCTAATCCTGACGAAAGCAAGACCGCTTCACGTTTGTTCGACGGCGAAACCGTTGAAGTCCTCAATTTTATACTTGATAAAATTTTTGGACCTGTTTGAAATATACAACTGATATTTCACATAACTTGTGTGAGGCCATAATTATGGGCATATTATGCCCTTCCTCAAGTAACAAGTAAACCAATCCCCAGGCTTCAATAATGCATGTTCAAGGGTAAAATATACCTAATTATTTTCAGAGTGATTTTTCTACCTCGATTGATCAATTTAATTTCATTAATAACGTATTAAGGTGGCTGTGTACTCTCAGACATGTATGTAGTAAAAGTGCAATAACTTTGTAATTATTCGCGCAAAACATATAAAAGTATACATTTTTATGAAGGCAAGACATCAATAAATCTTAATATAAATACAGATTTGGGGTAAAAACAACAATTGTGAGTTTTTGGCAATATTTGTTAGGTACATCATAACAAAAAAACACTCTTTCCAAAATATTTTATTTAGTTTTTAGCTCAATCTTGAGGCTCCATTCCAAAAACGGTTTTTAATTTTTTGATATTGGCCTTATTTTTTGAGATATTGACCATATAAGGCATCAAAATGAACTTTTAAAATTCAAAAACGCCTATTTGCACAAAATGATGCCCAAAATCGGAAATAGACCAAAATATAAAAAAATGAGAAAACCGTTTCTTGAGTCGATCATGCTTTTTACGATGATCATATTTGCTTACCTATAGATGCTGTATTTATTGAGTTATCGTGTACCTAAATCGTCATTTTACCGAGAAAATGAACATTGAAATAATGGCCGTTGAAGTTTAAAGTGGTCACATTTTGCACTTTCATCGAATCTCACAGGAGAATGCGACAGTTTTCGTTTTTGTAACTTATATTACGTGAACATCGGGTAAATCCACAGCCCCTTGAGAAGTTTGAGCGAAATCCATTCATAACTTGATATTTAAGTGGGGGAAAGAACTTGAAAAAACCCACATTTTATCAGCTAAAACGGAGCCATTAAATGACCACTAGGTTTTTGTGAAATCAGTGCTTCCGTGGTGTTTCCATAAGATGCGCCGCGCATGCAGATAAGCGTCGCGTATTTGTGCGTTAACAAATTGCGCGATACGCAACGCGATGAGTTGTTGCGCGCGTGTACCTTGCTGGTACAACAAAGATTTTCTTTCCTTTTCAATTTCAAACACGAGTGGAATAGTGAAATAAAATCCTTAAAATATTCCAGTTGGAGTTTACAAATCTGGATTTTCATTCCTTGTATTTATAAAAAACATAACAAGGTACAAACATATCATAAAAACTCAATTTTGAGAAAGAAACAATGGCTAGAGTACACAGCCGCGTTAAGAAAAGCACGTTTAATAATTGTATACATTGATAATGAGTATACCTATATTGTTTAGATTAAAGCCGTTGTTTTCTCAAGTTAATGTTGTCTACACAAGCACATTGGGTAACCGACACCGTCATTTTCTCAAGTCAAGTTAGGGACGTTAACGTCAATAAGAATAACATAATTTAAAATAATGATATTTATAATATTAATATTTCAGGCTTGCAGGAGTTATTATAAAAACTGAACAATGCTTGTTTGTCACGGTGTTGGTGGCAAATAACATCTAAGAAAATGTGTGTTTTTGAAGGGCGGTTAATGCCTTAGAATTACATGGCTTGTCCGCAGTACCAACTTTGTATTGCCTATGATAAACTAATAGTGCGTTGTACTAATATTGGGTTTACGTAACCGGAGCAACCGGAGTCAACTTCATTAATTTAGGAGGGCGTTCAGTTTATGCTTCAACATTAAACCACCCATGTTCCTACATTTGTCCCATCGTTTTAGTCCTAATTACATGAATTAATTGCCTGCAGAAATGTTTTACTTCTTTTAGTTATTTGTTTCTGCACTCTTAAAACAGTAACGTGGTCAAAATTTTAACACGGGGTTACTTTTATTTGACGCCTGTTGTGGTTGAAATCAACCACGTTGAGGGTTACATCCTGGGTTTTTGAAATGACCTTCTAAATGGTCATTTTAAAATCACCCGAAGTGTAGTAATTTTTGACCCCGAACGGGTTATTTAAAAAAAAAGAGAGATTTGATTCATATTATTACATGTAGTTATTTTAATTTTAGTCATGGGGCTAATTTTAACCACAATTTGGGGTCAAATAGTTGACCATGTCCTTGCTGATAATGCAGAGCAGAGAGATGGGCGGTACATAGATGGATTAGAATTCGAATCTCTCTTGTGAATTGTGATGACAGATGCAGTCTTCCACTGGCTTGGGAAAACCTTGGAGAAACAAAGCTTAAAGAGCAGGCTGAGTGGTCTTGCAAGTTCTGCGCTGCACTTCTTCAGGACTCTTGCAGGGATTTCGTCAGGACCAGTAGCTTTATCTGGTTGCAGATTCCAGTGAAGCTTCCTAACATCTTTGACCTTGAAGGCTATCTTTTCCATTGAGCACGTTGCTGAATGCTGAACTTCCGGAGCAGATTCTTCTGCGCTGCCAAGCCATTCGTCGTGGTGGACATTGAAGTCGCCCAGAAGAACCATTGATTGTGCATTGAATTCAGAGAGCTTTGACAAGGTTCAGATAGCTGATAATATCACTGTTAGCAGTTAGCACTAGGATCAGTGTTCCCAAAACTGAGTATATGACCATCAACTGCAATCCTCAGCCACCACTCCAAGTATACGGAGAACCCATCAAGTATGTCACCGATTTTAAATATCTTGGTACCATGATGGGCTCTAGCACCAGTGACCTCTCCTGACGGAAGGCGCTTGCTTGGTATGCATTTTGGAAACTGGAGCATCTGTGGAGAAGTCCAACAGTGACTGTTGCAATAAAAGTCAAGCTGTTTTACACCTATTGTGTTACAGTATTGCTCTATGGCTGCGAGTCCTGGATGATATCTACTGACATGGAAAATAAGATCACCGCTTTTGGTACATCATGTTACAGGATAATGCTGAACATCAAGCGCACTGACCATGTTAGTAATGAAAGGGTCTATACCATCACCAACACTGTGCCTCTTATCAATTCTGTCAGATCACGACAACTACATTCCTGGGACATATCCTGAAGATGCAGGAAGATGAACCATACAGAAGATTTGCTCTCTACACCCCATTACATGGTAAAAGAAGACATGGAAGGCAAAGAACATCCTACTTGTCTTATGTGCAAAAACTGTTGGGGGATTTCGACAACTTTCTACTGACAGATGCCATTGCCACTTTGGCTTCAGATCGAAGTACATGGAGAAACTTTGTAGTCGCCTGCTTCGCAGCCGAATGAAATGAAATGAATGAATGAATGATCTATAGACAGCAGCAAAGAGTATTTTCTGCGACTTCATTGTCACTGAGAACCACATCAGCTCCATGTCCTCTGGATCAATAGCACTGTCATGATATGGCGATACACTCCAGGCAATAGATGGCGATCCCTCCTCTGTTGGATGTAGCTCTGTCTCTACGACAGCTGAGGGAGTATCCTGGTATAGTTATGCAGTCAGCACCATCATTCACAGTAGCATCCAAGAAGGTTTCCACGATGACAATAATGGATGGCTTTCGTTCATGGCACAGATTAGACAGCTCATCGATGTTTGAACGTAGTCCTCTGATGTTGATATAGTAAAGTCAGGCCCGTTTCCAGTAGTCATTGGGCAGGCAAGGGTCGTTTCCGTTTTGATCCGTCCATTCGAGGCTTCTTTAACTTAGCGAGAGAAGTTGAAGAGTGGGGGTTGCTGGCCCCCTCACCACAGATACACACCTAAGCGGTGCGGTGGGGTGGGGTGCACTATACGTGACCTAAACTGAAAGCATCCTGAGATTCTGAACAGTTCGGGTATCCAGATGACAAACGCTTTAGGTTACATCTACACCCCTCACTACCTATTGTGATATATTCAAAAGTTCAGGTGAGCAAATTGTTGCTTTGGACATCATGCTTTGGTCATGCCAGAACAAATGAACTTTTAGGCAAAATATCTTTCTAAACATACCAAAATGTTCGTAAAAAAGAACGCTGGGTTTATCCAATAAAGTGTTTAGCCTTTGATTCCACCCTAAGGATTCGCAGAGTGATAACGCTGATGGTGCAGTCTATATACACTCGGTGGCATTTGCAGTAGGATCAGTGTTCCTTTCATGATGAAGTCATCTGGCCTGTCTCATGATATGAATTTGCTTGCAGGTTTCCTTCAGTTCTGTAGTGCTCTTGTCTCCAAGGCTCTTTATCACAATTATTATCTTGCTATACCATCCGCACCTTCTGCTACCTTCTTTTTCAAAGACTCTATTGCCGCTGTTATCTCTATCCAGGATATCCGGGCCTTTGCTTTTATCATCAACTGTGATCAAATATTCATCTCTGAATATTGGCCATATACAATCTTCAATATACTTTATATTTTTTTTGTAAAATAAAATACAAAAAAACAAACTATTCCGCAAGGTAAACGTTGAAATGCATTGATCAAGATAAATGAATAAAAGACCATTGGTGTATATCTTCACTCTTCAGCACAAGAATTGTTGGGACAAAACAAACAAACAAAACAAAAAACACTATACCTGTATATCCGGCGCCGATGATAATATTTCTTTATTACAATTTTGCTTCTCATTGCGCTCACAATTGAAAGATAATAATACTCCGCAGGAAAACAATAAAACATCTTTGCTGAAGAGTATTTTTATCTTTGTAAAGAGCTGTTTCATCACACAAGGAAAGTCATTACCAGTGATTACAGTGTAATATTGTCATGGGTATAATGACTCTTTTCATCACACGGGAAAAAGTCATCACAATAAAACAGCGTTGTCTACTATTACCATGATTACACTGTTGAATATTTTGTTCATGAATAAATTGTAGTGTATTAGCGTCAAGGGAAAAATCATTATTGACCTTCTTGGTAGCTCTTGGTCTCCCCCCTCTTTAACTCTCTCTATCTCTCTCACTCCCTCCTCTCTCTTCTCTTCTCTTATCTTATCTGTCTCTGAGTCTTGCTCTATTCTCGAACTTCCTCACTATAAGCTTCTATATCTTTCTTTTTCATTTTCTCGCTCCTCTATATCTATCTTTCTCCTCCCCCCTCTTTTTATATCGTTTTCTCTCTCCGTAATAGAGGTTATCCACGTTACTCAAGTGTGACTTCTAAACTGAAACTGAAACTGAAAACTGAAACAATAGGTACCGGTTCCCGTAGAATTCCTCATTCAAACCAATTCAATGCACGACCTCGGAGTTACCTGCATGACTTTGGCGGGATATTTTGAAACAGTCATGGTTGCACATGCAGGTACTTCTTTTGAAAGTCCTAAACAAGGTATAGCAGTCGCTGATAGGATATGCAGCTTATAGAACACGGATAACCTCTATTAATTTCCCCAAGCCCTTCGAGAAGCTCCTACCAAAATAGCCTTTTCCCACTCTAGAATTCCTCTGGTGATACACACGTATTATATCGCACCCTCTCCTTTTTTTTTTTATTAGACATAACATTAAACATCCGACGAAATAGACGCGTTGATTTAACTGGCCTTCGCGAAAAGTTGTTCCAAACTTGCATAGCGAATTCGCTGTCGAAGTGACGTAATAATCGGATTAACTACCATAGCAATGGATGAATACAATTTTTGACTATATCGCCTTGCACTACAACGTTCACGCGGTACAGTGCCTCATTTCAAATATATAGTTTTAGTTTTGGTTTTGGTTTTGGTCACGTGGTTTCCTATTAGACTATTGTCCTGCCTAACCACTTGAATCACAAGATATCGAACTCTTTGTTTCTACCTTTTGTTTAAAACTAAACATTTGTGACAGGTAGTTTCGGTTTTGGTTTCAGTTTCTTATAAGTGGTGGGACGAATAAAATTACAGGATTTTCGAGTTACCTGATCTAAGTATACAAAAGAAATGTTTAAATTTCGCAGTGCAATATTCACGAGCAGAGAAGTCGAACAAAACAGTCTACATTTGAAAGCATTGCTTTAGTTTGAAAGCATTGGCTTGAGACTACGAAATAGCCTAAGCTGATTTCACTGTGAAAATATATAGACCATCGAAATATTTGCATTCGACATTATAAAAGGGGCCACTACTGTAATTGTATAGGTGCTATAAACAAAATCGATTCATGTCCTTAATCCCATGTACCAGAATCGATGGAAGGCCATTATATGACCTCTAATAACCTAATGACTTTTACTTTTTACTGCAAAAAGTAGAAGATAGAGGGGAGAAGATTGGGGTGTGTGTGTGTGTGGGGGGGGGTGGAGGGCAAGAGGGATATGGGCCTGGAGAGAGAGAAACATATGAGAGAGAGCATTGGAAGTGAAAGAGAAGGGGAGGAGAGCTCGAGATGAAGATATCGAATGTAGGGGAGGAGGAGGGGGAAAGGGGTAATTTAGGAAAGAGGTGGTTATATAGGGAGGGAGCCCCCTCTTAAAGAGGTATGGGTTGTGCTTCCCGGGGATAATAAACTAATTCATAATCAATCATCTCCATGCTTCGTTTATGTTTCATACAAACAAACAAATTCCCCCACCCCACCCCATCCTTCAGTATACGCGCATGTATATGATTTCTAGGCCTAGAACTCGTGAGTGTAATATGCCACCTACCTTCGACAGAGAGCATCAACTGTCGTCCGCAGGATAGATTTCCGATATCAATCATGATAATAATTATGTTAGCACAATAGGCTATTGTATACTTCTGGTTATATACCCTATACTGTGTCCTCCCAGCATAATAGTGTTATGATTGCAGATCAGATCAGCCCTACTTTTTAATCCCTTGATTTTTGGTTTCTGAACAAAAGAGAAACCAAAACTATATATTTGAAATGAGGGAGTGTCAACAGCGTCTAAATAAATACTTTTTCCCTGAAATGAATCACGTCCTAATACTCCGTTGGTGAGCGACGGGCGATTGGTATTTCACTAATAAGAGACCTCGCCTTTCCGAACGCAAGAAAAGGAGTCCTATCTGATTGGCTAGAAGCCTATCGCTAGATCGCTCAGTCCCTCATTTCAAATATATAGTTTTGGTTTCTCTTTTGTTCAGAAACCAAAAATCTATTGCTTCTCCATCTTTATTAGCTCCATGATGAGTACAACCTGCTTGTAGTGCAGAGCGATATAGTCAAAATTGTATTCATTCATTGCTATGGTAGTTAATCCGATTTATTACGTCACTTCTACAGCGAATACGTTTATATTGAGTTTGAAGTATATAATACAATATAGTGATTTGTAACAATGATTATATGCTTTAGTGAAGGCCATTTCAATCACATTACTTGTTTATCTGTATGGATATTCTCAGTACATTGCCTCAAAACGATCGTTTGATAGATTTTATACTTTGATGACAAGCAAAGACAATCTTTCTCAAGCACGTATAACGGTGAAATCCTGTTACTGGCACTTCCTTTTTAAGCGCATTATTAACTGCGCACAAGATATTTGTAAGAAAATAATTATATGAAACTTTATAAGAGGCTCCATGCATAGCTGCATCTGCATGGATGCAATTGTTATCCGTATTCTGACACTATTTTTGTTGTCACAATGCAACTTAAATTCCATAATTAAGGTCCATTTGAATGACTTGAACACTTTCCTTCTGAAGATTTTATTGCTCTGAAAAGAGTTGTGCATGCGGACTGCCCCTTGTCCACTGAAAGTTTAGGGCTCCGAAAATATCGTTTGTGCCCTATAGCAATTAGGCTAAAAGGGGCACTATAAAGAGGCACCTACTATAAACGGCTCTTTTCAGAGCCGCCAACCTGTTAGTGAACAATGTCCGCTTGAACGGCTCTTTTCAGAGCCATCAAATCTTAAGTAGGAACAGGCGTATCTATTACAACAGCTCTTTTCAGAGCCACTGAATCTTAAGTAGGAAGAAGGGCACCTGCTATAAATGCTCTTTTCAGAGTCACTATCTCTTAAGTTGACAAAGGAAATCTAATATAATTGAGCAAGCAAGGAGAAGCTTACCAGACAAGTGGCAGTCCAGTGCAGAACTCCCAATATTTTGTCCTGAATAAGTCAGAGGCTAATCCTGAAGAAAGCAAGACCGCTTCACGTTTGTTCGGCGGCGAAACCGTTGAAGTCCTCAATTTTATATTTGATAAATAAATTTGGAGCTATTATTATACAACTGACATTTCACATAACTTGTGTGAGGCCATAATTATGGGCATATTATGCCCTTCCTCAAGTAACAAGTAAACCACCCTCAGGCTTCAATAATGCATGTTCAAGGGTAAAATATACCTAATTATTATTAATTATTTTCAGAGTGATTTTTCTACCTCGTTTGATCAATTCCATTTCATTAATAACGTATTAAGAAAAGCACGTTTAATAATTGTATACATTGATAATGAGTATACCTAATATTGTTTAGATTAAAGCCGTTGTTTTCTCAAGTTAATGTTGTCTACACAAGCACATTGGGCAGTTGAGGAAAAACACCATTTAACATAATCAAACTATATTGACGGTATTAATTATAAGGCCGAAACCTACACCGTCATTTTCTCAAGTTAAGTTAGGGACGTTAAAGTCAATAAGAATAACATAATTTAAAATAATTATATTTATAATATTAATATTTCAGGCTTGCAGGAGTTATTATAAAAACTGAACAATGCTTGTTTGTCACGGTGTTGGTGGCAAATAACATTTAAGAAAATTTGTGTTTTTGAAGGGCGGTTAATGTCTTAAAATTACAAGGCTTGTCCACAGTTTGAACCAGCTTTGTATTGCCTAACTAATAGTACGTTGTATTAATATTGAGTTTACATAACCGGAGTCCACTTCATTAATTTAGGACGTTCAGTTTATGTTTCATATAACATTAAACCACTCATGTTCCTACATTTGTTTCGGAAACTAACTTTTTAGTTCCAATTCATTGCCTGCAGAAATATTTTACTTCTTTATAGTTATATATTTGTTTCTGCACTCTTAAGGGCTGGGGTATGAACGTTTGGACAGTATTTATTTTGGGACATCAGATCACATCAGACATATCGAATTGCATTCTGAATACGAAGAATGTCATTCTGATATCAAATAATTTTGATTTTTGAAATTCGCAATTTAATACACATTTTATGGCAAATCATTAAAATTGATATTTTTGATATTTAACAGTACTTGAAGTAAACTTTATAAATCTGATGATTTATACTTAAAGTGTATGTAGGTGGGATGAAAAGCCGACGATCAATTGAAAATTTTGACCTTTCGTATTGAAGATATGGATTTTTTCCCCAAAACACCAAAAAAATTAGGTCTTTTTGGGAAAAAATCCATATCTTCAATATGAAAGGTCAAAATTTTCAATTGACCGTCGGCTTTTCCTCCTTGCTACATACACTTTAAGAATATATCATTAGATTTATATAATTTACTTCGAGGACTGTTATAGGCCTATATCAAAAATTTGAAACCTGTTAGTGAAATATCAAACCTGTTAGTGAAAAATGTCCGGTTGAACGGCTCTTTTCAGAGCCATCAAATCTTAAGTAGGAAAAGGCGTATCTACTACAACAGCTCTTTTCAGAGCCACTGAATCTTAAGTATGAAGAAGGGCAAATCTAATATAATTGCTAGAGTGCAATGTGCATGGGAAAAGACCATGTGGAAGACCTCCCAAAAGATGGATGGACACTATCAAAACAGACTGCTTAGCTCGAAATATCACCTCCGTGGCAGCAGCAGAAAGGCTAGCCAAAGACCGAGTGGTATGGCATGGAATCACCATGGATCAGACGGCAAGGCAGAGTGCATATCAACCTCCGTGCCGACGCCTTAGGTCAAGGTAGGTCAATATAATTGAGCAAGTAAGGAGAAGCTCATAATCTTACCAGACAAGTGGCAGTCTAGTGCAGAACTACCAATATTTTTGTCCTGAATAAGTCAGAGGCTAATCCTGACGAAAGCAAGACCGCTTCACGTTTGTTCGACGGCGAAACCGTTGAAGTCCTCAATTTTATACTTGATAAAATTTTTGGACCTGTTTGAAATATACAACTGATATTTCACATAACTTGTGTGAGGCCATAATTATGGGCATATTATGCCCTTCCTCAAGTAACAAGTAAACCAATCCCCAGGCTTCAATAATGCATGTTCAAGGGTAAAATATACCTAATTATTTTCAGAGTGATTTTTCTACCTCGATTGATCAATTTAATTTCATTAATAACGTATTAAGGTGGCTGTGTACTCTCAGACATGTATGTAGTAAAAGTGCAATAACTTTGTAATTATTCGCGCAAAACATATAAAAGTATACATTTTTATGAAGGCAAGACATCAATAAATCTTAATATAAATACAGATTTGGGGTAAAAACAACAATTTTGAAGAAAATCACAAAAAGTGAGTTTTTGGCAATATTTGTTAGGTACATCATAACAAAAAAACACTCTTTCCAAAATATTTTATTTAGTTTTTAGCTCAATCTTGAGGCTCCATTCCAAAAACGGTTTTTTAATTTTTTGATATTGGCCTTATTTTTTGAGATATTGACCATATAAGGCATCAAAATGAACTTTTTAAAATTCAAAACGCCTATTTGCACAAAATGATGCCCAAAATCGGAAATAGACCAAAATATAAAAAAATGAGAAAACCGTTTCTTGAGTCGATCATGCTTTTTACGATGATCATATTTGCTTACCTATAGATGCTGTATTTATTGAGTTATCGTGTACCTAAATCGTCATTTTACCGAGAAAATGAACATTGAAATAATGGCCGTTGAAGTTTAAAGTGGTCACATTTTGCACTTTCATCGAATCTCACAGGAGAATGCGACAGTTTTCGTTTTTGTAACTTATATTACGTGAACATCGGGTAAATCCACAGCCCCTTGAGAAGTTTGAGCGAAATCCATTCATAACTTGATATTTAAATCGGGGAAAGAACTTGAAAAAACCCACATTTTATCAGCTAAAACGGAGCCATTAAATGACCACTAGGTTTTTGTGAAATCAGTGCTTCCGTGGTGTTTCCATAAGATGCGCCGCGCATGCAGATAAGCGTCGCGTATTTGTGCGTTAACAAATTGCGCGATACGCAACGCGATGAGTTGTTGCGCGCGTGTACCTTGCTGGTACAACAAAGATTTTCTTTCCTTTTCAATTTCAAACACGAGTGGAATAGTGAAATAAAATCCTTAAAATATTCCAGTTGGAGTTTACAAATCTGGATTTTCATTCCTTGTATTTATAAAAAA
The DNA here is from genome assembly GCF_039555335.1 of Amphiura filiformis. NCBI lineage: Eukaryota > Metazoa > Echinodermata > Ophiuroidea > Amphilepidida > Amphiuridae > Amphiura > Amphiura filiformis. The sequence goes on from NC_092636.1 coordinate 54,287,288, forward strand.
CATAACAAGGTACAAACATATCATAAAAACTCAATTTTGAGAAAGAAACAATGGCTAGAGTACACAGCCGCGTTAAGAAAAGCACGTTTAATAATTGTATACATTGATAATGAGTATACCTATATTGTTTAGATTAAAGCCGTTGTTTTCTCAAGTTAATGTTGTCTACACAAGCACATTGGGTAACCGACACCGTCATTTTCTCAAGTCAAGTTAGGGACGTTAACGTCAATAAGAATAACATAATTTAAAATAATGATATTTATAATATTAATATTTCAGGCTTGCAGGAGTTATTATAAAAACTGAACAATGCTTGTTTGTCACGGTGTTGGTGGCAAATAACATCTAAGAAAATGTGTGTTTTGAAGGGCGGTTAATGCCTTAGAATTACATGGCTTGTCCGCAGTACCAACTTTGTATTGCCTATGATAAACTAATAGTGCGTTGTACTAATATTGGGTTTACGTAACCGGAGCAACCGGAGTCAACTTCATTAATTTAGGAGGGCGTTCAGTTTATGCTTCAACATTAAACCACCCATGTTCCTACATTTGTCCCATCGTTTTAGTCCTAATTACATGAATTAATTGCCTGCAGAAATGTTTTACTTCTTTTAGTTATTTGTTTCTGCACTCTTAAAACAGTAACGTGGTCAAAATTTTAACACGGGGTTACTTTTATTTGACGCCTGTTGTGGTTGAAATCAACCACGTTGAGGGTTACATCCTGGGTTTTTGAAATGACCTTCTAAATGGTCATTTTAAAATCACCAAGTGTAGTAATTTTGACCCCGAACGGGTTATTTAAAAAAAGAGAGATTTGATTCATATTATTACATGTAGTTATTTTAATTTTAGTCATGGGGCTAATTTTAACCACAATTTGGGGTCAAATAGTTGACCATGTCCTTGCTGATAATGCAGAGCAGAGAGATGGGCGGTACATAGATGGATTAGAATTCGAATCTCTCTTGTGAATTGTGATGACAGATGCAGTCTTCCACTGGCTTGGGAAAACCTTGGAGAAACAAAGCTTAAAGAGCAGGCTGAGTGGTCTTGCAAGTTCTGCGCTGCACTTCTTCAGGACTCTTGCAGGGATTTCGTCAGGACCAGTAGCTTTATCTGGTTGCAGATTCCAGTGAAGCTTCCTAACATCTTTGACCTTGAAGGCTATCTTTTCCATTGAGCACGTTGCTGAATGCTGAACTTCCGGAGCAGATTCTTCTGCGCTGCCAAGCCATTCGTCGTGGTGGACATTGAAGTCGCCCAGAAGAACCATTGATTGTGCATTGAATTCAGAGAGCTTTGACAAGGTTCAGATAGCTGATAATATCACTGTTAGCAGTTAGCACTAGGATCAGTGTTCCCAAAACTGAGTATATGACCATCAACTGCAATCCTCAGCCACCACTCCAAGTATACGGAGAACCCATCAAGTATGTCACCGATTTTAAATATCTTGGTACCATGATGGGCTCTAGCACCAGTGACCTCTCCTGACGGAAGGCGCTTGCTTGGTATGCATTTTGGAAACTGGAGCATCTGTGGAGAAGTCCAACAGTGACTGTTGCAATAAAAGTCAAGCTGTTTTACACCTATTGTGTTACAGTATTGCTCTATGGCTGCGAGTCCTGGATGATATCTACTGACATGGAAAATAAGATCACCGCTTTTGGTACATCATGTTACAGGATAATGCTGAACATCAAGCGCACTGACCATGTTAGTAATGAAAGGGTCTATACCATCACCAACACTGTGCCTCTTATCAATTCTGTCAGATCACGACAACTACATTCCTGGGACATATCCTGAAGATGCAGGAAGATGAACCATACAGAAGATTTGCTCTCTACACCCCATTACATGGTAAAAGAAGACCTGGAAGGCAAAGAACATCCTACTTGTCTTAAAAAAAAAAACTGTTGGGGGATTTCGACAACTTTCTACTGACAGATGCCATTGCCACTTTGGCTTCAGATCGAAGTACATGGAGAAACTTTGTAGTCGCCTGCTTCGCAGCCGAATGAAATGAAATGAATGAATGAATGATCTATAGACAGCAGCAAAGAGTATTTTCTGCGACTTCATTGTCACTGAGAACCACATCAGCTCCATGTCCTCTGGATCAATAGCACTGTCATGATATGGCGATACACTCCAGGCAATAGATGGCGATCACTCCTCTGTTGGATGTAGCTCTGTCTCTACGACAGCTGAGGGAGTATCCTGGTATAGTTATGCAGTCAGCACCATCATTCACAGTAGCATCCAAGAAGGTTTCCACGATGACAATAATGGATGGCTTTCGTTCATGGCACAGATTAGACAGCTCATCGATGTTTGAACGTAGTCCTCTGATGTTGATATAGTAAAGTCAGGCCCGTTTCCAGTAGTCATTGGGCAGGCAAGGGTCGTTTCCGTTTTGATCCGTCCATTCGAGGCTTCTTTAACTTAGCGAGAGAAGTTGAAGAGTGGGGTTGCTGGCCCCCTCACCACAGATACACACCTAAGCGGTGCGGTGGGGTGGGGGTGCACTATACGTGACCTAAACTGAAAGCATCCTGAGATTCTGAACAGTTCGGGTATCCAGATGACAAACGCTTTAGGTTACATCTACACCCCTCACTACCTATTGTGATATATTCAAAAGTTCAGGTGAGCAAATTGTTGCTTTGGACATCATGCTTTGGTCATGCCAGAACAAATGAACTTTTAGGCAAAATATCTTTCTAAACATACCAAAATGTTCGTAAAAAGAACGCTGGGTTTATCCAATAAAGTGTTTAGCCTTTGATTCCACCCTAAGGATTCGCAGAGTGATAACGCTGATGGTGCAGTCTATATACACTCGGTGGCATTTGCAGTAGGATCAGTGTTCCTTTCATGATGAAGTCATCTGGCCTGTCTCATGATATGAATTTGCTTGCAGGTTTCCTTCAGTTCTGTAGTGCTCTTGTCTCCAAGGCTCTTTATCACAATTATTATCTTGCTATACCATCCGCACCTTCTGCTGCCTTCTTTTTCAAAGACTCTATTGCCGCTGTTATCTCTATCCAGGATATCCGGGCCTTTGCTTTTATCATCAACTGTGATCAAATATTCATCTCTGAATATTGGCCATATACAATCTTCAATATACTTTATATTTTTTTGTAAAATAAAATACAAAAAACAAACTATTCCGCAAGGTAAACGTTGAAATGCATTGATCAAGATAAATGAATAAAAGACCATTGGTGTATATCTTCACTCTTCAGCACAAGAATTGTTGGGACAAAACAAACAAAAAAAAAAAAAAACACTATACCTGTATATCCGGCGCCGATGATAATATTTCTTTATTACAATTTTGCTTCTCATTGCGCTCACAATTGAAAGATAATAATACTCCGCAGGAAAACAATAAAACATCTTTGCTGAAGAGTATTTTTATCTTTGTAAAGAGCTGTTTCATCACACAAGGAAAGTCATTACCAGTGATTACAGTGTAATATTGTCATGGGTATAATGACTCTTTAAAAAAAAAAAAAAAAAGTCATCACAATAAAACAGCGTTGTCTACTATTACCATGATTACACTGTTGAATATTTTGTTCATGAATAAATTGTAGTGTAGTAGCGTCAAGGGAAAAATCCTTATTGACCTTCTTGGTAGCTCTTGGTCTCCCCCCCCCCTCTTTAACTCTCTCTATCTCTCTCACTCCCTCCTCTCTCTTCTCTTCTCTTATCTTATCTGTCTCTGAGTCTTGCTCTATTCTCGAACTTCCTCACTATAAGCTTCTATATCTTTCTTTTTCATTTTCTCGCTCCTCTATATCTATCTTTCTCCTCCCCCTCTTTTATATCGTTTTCTCTCTCCGTAATAGAGGTTATCCACGTTACTCAAGTGTGACTTCTAAACTGAAACTGAAACTGAAAACTGAAACAATAGGTACCGGTTCCCGTAGAATTCCTCATTCAAACCAATTCAATGCACGACCTCGGAGTTACCTGCATGACTTTGGCGGGATATTTTGAAACAGTCATGGTTGCACATGCAGGTACTTCTTTTGAAAGTCCTAAACAAGGTATAGCAGTCGCTGATAGGATATGCAGCTTATAGAACACGGATAACCTCTATTAATTTCCCCAAGCCCTTCGAGAAGCTCCTACCAAAATAGCCTTTTCCCACTCTAGAATTCCTCTGGTGATACACACGTATTATATCGCACCCTCTCCTTTTTTTTTATTAGACATAACATTAAACATCCGACGAAATAGACGCGTTGATTTAACTGGCCTTCGCGAAAAGTTGTTCCAAACTTGCATAGCGAATTCGCTGTCGAAGTGACGTAATAATCGGATTAACTACCATAGCAATGGATGAATACAATTTTGACTATATCGCCTTGCACTACAACGTTCACGCGGTACAGTGCCTCATTTCAAATATATAGTTTTAGTTTTGGTTTTGGTTTTGGTCACGTGGTTTCCTATTAGACTATTGTCCTGCCTAACCACTTGAATCACAAGATATCGAACTCTTTGTTTCTACCTTTTGTTTAAAACTAAACATTTGTGACAGGTAGTTTCGGTTTTGGTTTCAGTTTCTTATAAGTGGTGGGACGAATAAAATTACAGGATTTTCGAGTTACCTGATCTAAGTATACAAAAGAAATGTTTAAATTTCGCAGTGCAATATTCACGAGCAGAGAAGTCGAACAAAACAGTCTACATTTGAAAGCATTGCTTTAGTTTGAAAGCATTGGCTTGAGACTACGAAATAGCCTAAGCTGATTTCACTGTGAAAATATATAGACCATCCAAATATTTGCATTCGCCATTACAACATGGCCACTACTGTAATTGTATAGGTGCTATAAACAAAATCGATTCATGTCCTTAATCCCATGTACCAGAATCGATGGAAGGCCATTATATGACCTCTAATAACCTAATGACTTTTACTTTTTACTGCAAAAAGTAGAAGATAGAGGGAGAAGATTGGGGGGTGTGTGTGTGTGTGGGGGCTCAGTCCCTCATTTCAAATATATAGTTTTGGTTTCTCTTTTGTTCAGAAACCAAAAATCTATTGCTTCTCCATCTTTATTAGCTCCATGATGAGTACAACCTGCTTGTAGTGCAGAGCGATATAGTCAAAATTGTATTCATTCATTGCTATGGTAGTTAATCCGATTTATTACGTCACTTCTACAGCGAATACGTTTATATTGAGTTTGAAGTATATAATACAATATAGTGATTTGTAACAATGATTATATGCTTTAGTGAAGGCCATTTCAATCACATTACTTGTTTATCTGTATGGATATTCTCAGTACATTGCCTCAAAACGATCGTTTGATAGATTTTATACTTTGATGACAAGCAAAGACAATCTTTCTCAAGCACGTATAACGGTGAAATCCTGTTACTGGCACTTCCTTTTTAAGCGCATTATTAACTGCGCACAAGATATTTGTAAGAAAATAATTATATGAAACTTTATAAGAGGCTCCATGCATAGCTGCATCTGCATGGATGCAATTGTTATCCGTATTCTGACACTATTTTTTGTTGTCACAATGCAACTTAAATTCCATAATTAAGGTCCATTTGAATGACTTGAACACTTTCCTTCTGAAGATTTTATTGCTCTGAAAAGAGTTGTGCATGCGGACTGCCCTTGTCCACTGAAAGTTTAGGGCTCCGAAAATATCGTTTGTGCCCTATAGCAATTAGGCTAAAGGGGCACTATAAAGAGGCACCTACTATAAACGGCTCTTTTCAGAGCCGCCAACCTGTTAGTGAACAATGTCCGCTTGAACGGCTCTTTTCAGAGCCATCAAATCTTAAGTAGGAACAGGCGTATCTATTACAACAGCTCTTTTCAGAGCCACTGAATCTTAAGTAGGAAGAAGGGCACCTGCTATAAATGCTCTTTTCAGAGTCACTATCTCTTAAGTTGACAAAGGGAAATCTAATATAATTGAGCAAGCAAGGAGAAGCTTACCAGACAAGTGGCAGTCCAGTGCAGAACTCCCAATATTTTGTCCTGAATAAGTCAGAGGCTAATCCTGAAGAAAGCAAGACCGCTTCACGTTTGTTCGGCGGCGAAACCGTTGAAGTCCTCAATTTTATATTTGATAAATAAATTTGGAGCTATTATTATACAACTGACATTTCACATAACTTGTGTGAGGCCATAATTATGGGCATATTATGCCCTTCCTCAAGTAACAAGTAAACCACCCTCAGGCTTCAATAATGCATGTTCAAGGGTAAAATATACCTAATTATTATTAATTATTTTCAGAGTGATTTTTCTACCTCGTTTGATCAATTCCATTTCATTAATAACGTATTAAGAAAAGCACGTTTAATAATTGTATACATTGATAATGAGTATACCTAATATTGTTTAGATTAAAGCCGTTGTTTTCTCAAGTTAATGTTGTCTACACAAGCACATTGGGCAGTTGAGGAAAAACACCATTTAACATAATCAAACTATATTGACGGTATTAATTATAAGGCCGAAACCTACACCGTCATTTTCTCAAGTTAAGTTAGGGACGTTAAAGTCAATAAGAATAACATAATTTAAAATAATTATATTTATAATATTAATATTTCAGGCTTGCAGGAGTTATTATAAAAACTGAACAATGCTTGTTTGTCACGGTGTTGGTGGCAAATAACATTTAAGAAAATTTGTGTTTTTGAAGGGCGGTTAATGTCTTAAAATTACAAGGCTTGTCCACAGTTTGAACCAGCTTTGTATTGCCTAACTAATAGTACGTTGTATTAATATTGAGTTTACATAACCGGAGTCCACTTCATTAATTTAGGACGTTCAGTTTATGTTTCATATAACATTAAACCACTCATGTTCCTACATTTGTTTCGGAAACTAACTTTTTAGTTCCAATTCATTGCCTGCAGAAATATTTTACTTCTTTATAGTTATATATTTGTTTCTGCACTCTTAAGGGCTGGGGTATGAACGTTTGGACAGTATTTATTTTGGGACATCAGATCACATCAGACATATCGAATTGCATTCTGAATACGAAGAATGTCATTCTGATATCAAATAATTTTGATTTTTGAAATTCGCAATTTAATACACATTTTATGGCAAATCATTAAAATTGATATTTTGATATTTAACAGTACTTGAAGTAAACTTTATAAATCTGATGATTTATACTTAAAGTGTATGTAGGTGGGATGAAAAGCCGACGATCAATTGAAAATTTTGACCTTTCGTATTGAAGATATGGATTTTTTCCCCAAAACACCAAAAAAAAATTAGGTCTTTTTGGGAAAAAAATCCATATCTTCAATATGAAAGGTCAAAATTTTCAATTGACCGTCGGCTTTTCCTCCTTGCTACATACACTTTAAGAATATATCATTAGATTTATATAATTTACTTCGAGGACTGTTATAGGCCTATATCAAAAATTTGAAAAATATCAAATTTTTATAATTTGTCATAAAATTTGTATTATATTGTGATTTTCAAAAATGAAAATTATTTGATATTAGAAAGACATGCTTCGTATTCAGAATACAATTCGATAGGTCCGAGGTGCTCTCATGTCCCACAAAAAATACTGTCGAAACGCAATAAACGCTCATTTTAGATCCCTTAAAACAATAATGTGGTCAAAATTGTAACCCTTTTACGGGGTTACCTTTATTTGTCGCTTTTTGTGGTTGAAATTAACCACATTGAGGGTCATATCCTGGGTTTTTGAAATGACCCTCTAAATGATCATTTAAAAATCACCCGAAGTGTAGTAATTTTTGACTCCGAAAGGGTTATTTAAAAAAGAGAGAGAGCTTTGATCCATTATTATGTTAGTCATGGGGCTAATTTGAACCACAATTTGGGATCAAACCATGTTTGTGGAGTTAAATTCGACCCTTTTTTAGTCGGTGCATAGTTGACTTAGGTATCATTTGGGGTTATATTTTGACCCCGTAGTTTTAAGTGTGTGTATGTTTGGTTTGGGATTTTAGGAAAATATATTGTGTTATTGTATGTGCTTTAATATATAATTCATCAGTCACTAGCAGCCGGATGCTGTACAGCGACAATAAATATCCTCCAACACTGACAAGTAATATAACTGATTGCGTTTTAAATATTGAAGTATTTTACATCGAAGCATTTTAATTTGTTCGCAGAGAAAGTAGGAAATAGAGTTGTGTATCCTGAATATAACCATACCAACAGATAGACGTTTGTTACATTTGTTTTGATTGATTTTTGATTTATACGTAGCGAGAATCACAAGCGTTTGCAATCACATCGCAGATATATCCACCCCATGCATAAACAAAGTTCAAACACTTGTAAACAAACAAACAAACAAACAAACAAACAAACAAACAAACACACCGCACAAGCACACCCCTGCACCACAACCATGCACATGCACCACCGCCCACCCCACACAACCCCAAACACACCCCTGCACAGCCCCACACAGAGATATAATATAATTTACATGAACACTCATTGTTCAAGGACTACTAGTGTAGTCTTTCCTTCAGCTGGGGCTCCTCGCAAAAATAATTCGAAAAATCAACAGCCTAACACTAACGAAGGGCAATTTATGAATTAAAACGGACAGTCATTACTAATAAACAAGTGCAATTACCTTAAAAAATGCCCTGAATAATATTGAAGACTATAATACTTACCGGTAGGCTACTTATTTAAACCATGGTAAAAATTATGCATCCTTTTGTCTCCACAAGGAATCTGCGAGATCTCCATAAAGATAACACACAACGTGCAAAAGTCCAAACAAGATAATAACCCTATACCTATAACAGACCTAAGCCACCCCACACTTCTCATCAATCCCCCCCCCCCGCACACACATACCCCAACACTATACACGTTCGTGATACTATCATACTAGTGTAGGCTTTCCGTTCGCCGGGGCTCCTCATAAAAATACATCGTTATTAATGAACAACAATCATAAAGTAGAACGGAAAGTGAGAACTAGACAGTGCAATCACCTGTATGTGCAAAGGTTTCCGCGATGTTCTGAACATTTTTGGTCAAGTCAAACCATGTTGAACTGTATACATTGTATGTTATATCCGAATGCACTCGTTATTTTTATAGTCGGAGCCTTGGACCTTAACAAGTGCTTCATTTGAAGTACTTAAACAAATGTTGGGACATCAATTACGTTAGGACCTTGGCGGGTAATAATTGTAAGACTACGGGTTCGTCTTTTGCCATTGACGCCTTTAACAACCAACTCGTTGACACTTGTGTTTATCCATGTAATGAAGTACGCATAAAGTGTCGCCTCAGTCTTGAGGTATCTACTAAAATAGCCCGTTTCATTATCGAATCAGTGGCAAGCTACTGTCGGTGACTTCGACAGCTATAGTATTTTTCAAATTTAATTATCATATTGCTTAATTTGCTTATATACAATGCTCGTATTCATATCCATCACGGCATTTTGAAACAACTTGATTTACATATCATTTAATAACTATACCTACAGTCCCGCATGTACACCTAATTGATTGAGTGATGTTGTTTTGTTGACAATACAAACTAGCTATATAGTCGCCAAGGTATTTATTAGCAGTAGTTGCAAACTAGTGTTTAATTCGTGAGAAGCTGTTTGTATCACGAGGTGGAGAAATAGTATTTGATCTACCCCACGGGGTAATATGTGTATGGCATTCATCGAGTAACTATCGATTCCACGAACAGCACCAATCACGATGTTCCTGAGTTCGTCCATTTATTCGTAATACACAATTTATCTGAACTACAATGGCACAGTGTAGTATGTTCCTAGGGTTATTTGTATATTTCACGTGTATCATTACAGTATGCTGTAGCGTGTTGTCAGGAAACGTGTGTGAGTTTTACTATGAGCCAGGCGATGTTATGATTGGGGGTATGCTGCCAATGTATCCAGGGGGTGCACCATGTGGCAATTCGCTACTCGTTCCTACCGTCGAAATAGCCGAAATGTGGTTGTACGCCGTGGAATCCATCAACCAAAGAGACGATTTGCTACCAAATGTAACTATCGGGTTAGAAATACGAAATGATTGTGGCAATCAAGACATTGCCATGTGGTCTGCGATGACTATGGTCGCTCCAACCGGCAGAGATGAATTCCTTAAGGCATGTCCTGGAACCACTGGAATCCCTTCCAAATCTGTTATCGGTATTGTTGGCCCTACTCGTAGCACCACAAGTTCGGTTGTAGCAAGAATAGGTCGATTATACGAAGTACCAGTCATATCAATGGCGGCGACAAGTGACGAATTGTCTGACTCAGAAGAGTATCCCTACTTTCTTCGAACTGTCCCATCTGACAACTTTCAAGCAGGTGCCATTCTAGACTTATTAGAGTACTTCAATTGGAGGTACATTACCTTGTTGTATTCGGCCGACACGTACGGTATCCGTGGAGCGCATCATCTCCAACTACTAGCGGAAGAAAGGGGTATTTGTATAGGTGTTACTCTACCAATCCCTGGGTTTGCTCGAGAATCTGATCTTGTGGACCTTACTAATACTTTAAATAGTAGTCTCGTAGCTGATGTCGTCGTAGTTGTGTCTCTAAAAGAAGCGGCTGAGTCGTTGTTAACAGCGGTGAGTAAAGCAAAGTTCATGAAAAAGATTACTTGGGTAGGCAGCGATGGCTGGGGCAGCAGTATTGCTGGTAGTTCGGTAAACCACGTAGCGCATGGAAGTATTTTTGTTCAACTATTTAACGAAATTGTGCCTGAATTCCATTCTTACTTCAGGGATAACTATTTGAACAATGCCAGTCACTACCCGTGGTATCTCGAATACGTGGACAGATTTAGAGCTTCGTCGAATAACGTGGATGAAACAAGCTATCCCGTCCCAGTTATAGCATTGGACATTGTGACTATAAATTCTGTGTACGTCTTTGCTCATGCTCTTCATGCGTATGTTGAGGAGTATTGTTCGGAACAACGGCCATGTGAGAAGCTTAATTCACTTGACGGTGAAGAATTCCTGGGCTATCTACTAAATGTGTCTTTTGAAGGTGCCAATGGCGACCCATTCTATTTTGACAAGAATGGCGACACTGCAGGCAAATACAAATATCGTAATCTACAGTTTGAAGACGGCGTTTACCAAATGGTCGATATAGGTATTTGGGACCCTTCAAGTGAAGAAGATAGTTTCGTGATATGGGAAGATTCAATCCAATGGGGAGAGGACAATTCTAATCCCGGTGATTCGACGTGTCATGAGGAGTGCTCCCCAGGGTACTATCCAGTGCCCCTTTCCCGTAAATGCTGCTGGGGATGCCGTAAATGTCCGGATAATGCCATTGTCGTCAATGACACAGAATGCTTATTATGTCCTGAACTTGAATGGCCAAATTACAACTTCAGCGAATGTATTCCAATCATTCCGCGTACAGTCGGTTACAACGACCCCATAATCATCGTCATCATCGCATCAGCAAGTCTGGGTGTATTTCTCACATCGCTTGCAATTATCGGTCTTATATACCACAAAAATCATGCCTTAATCAAAGCAAGTAGTCGAGAACTTTCAGCATGTAATTTGTTTGGAATTCTCCTGGCTCTGCTCACACATGTGCCTCTTCTAATGACCCCTACCTATACCTCGTGCTCATTTGCGGAAACCATGATGACAACCAGCTTCACCTTGACTTATGCCCCTACTCTGCTGAAAGTCAACCGCATCTTCAGGATTTTTCAATCCGGGAAGAAATCGGTGAAGCGACCAAAGTTTGTCGGACCGAAAGGACAACTGATGCTACTTGGAATTGCATTTGCGATTCAGGTAAAGTAATATTTATTTTCCTTCCTTTATTTCGAACTTAAACGTACTTTTTGCAACGATCAGACTAAATTTTGCCCTTGTGGTTGAGTAAGTGTCGTAAATAACGAATTACGAATTCTAGCAAGTATAATATTTATTTGAAATGTACATTCACATTTTGAATAAAGAACCCGTAACGGTAGTATTTGATTTGATTTGTTCGGGCTTTGACAACCCTGGATAACCCTAGATTAAGCCTCTATTGAAGCTTATTTCCATTTGGGTCCATTTGAACACCGGGATGGGTTGGAGCAGTCAGGTGTTAACACATCAACGGCTTAACGTCCCCTCCGATGGACGGAGTACTTTCATGATTCATTCATTTACCCAATTCTAAATAAACCACAGGAAGAGCGGAAGTCTGAATTTAATCTACAGAGGTTGCCAATTAATTTCAGGCATTTTTTCCCCCAAGTCAATTTCCCAGCAAATCCCCACCGCCGGGAATTAAACCCGGTTTCACGCACTAAAGGCAAATACATCATAGCTACGTAAAAGATACATGCCACGTATATGCTAGTATATCACATCTACGTTAATAAACACGAGATACTGATTACTAGTATCTTGAGTATGAAAGGAAGGAAGGACGAACGGAAGGGAGGAAGGAAAGAAGGGAAGCGGTGGGAATTTATTTACCATTATTTAGAGGTTTGTTTTGCTTTACTTAATTTTACACGGTGATCAATATCAGAGTGTTGTTTTACCTGTATCCGGGTGACCAGTATCAAAATATAGAGTGTATTCGGATCACTATTAGGTCCATACAGACCATGTTGTTCTGGATAATATCAGGGATTAGAGTTGTTTTAACTGCAGCTGCGTGACCAATTAGCTACTATAAAAACATAGTGTTGCTTTGCTGGATAGCCAATAGTAAGAGACTAGTATTAATGTGGCATCCGGGAAGCCAAAAACACCGTAGAGCACCGTGATGTATGTATCGGTAAAACGAGTATTGTTTTACCTAATATAAATATTCGGGTGACCAATATCAGGGACAAGTGTTGTTTTATTTGTATCTGGATTATCCGTAGAAGATATAATCGTTCGCATTGCATGTTTACAGTATTGGTAAACATAGTACAATCAAATACAGAATTAAAACATGTAAAAACACTTTAGTTTGCGTCTGGCGTCATCTGTCGATCAAACTTGGGCACGGTTTGTTTACGAGTATCATGATGATTGCGTTTTAGAACGCAGCGATAATAGCGTGCCTTATGGCTCATTTTGCACCTTCAAATATGCAAACCGTCTCAAAAGGTAGGTCTTAGTAATGGGAAACTTTCTTTCCGAAGGCAGTAAGGTAGCTGCATGTTAACAATGTCTAGAAACGTTGTTTTCTGACATTTATAGTAAAGTATTTTTTGCCATTTTCTGCGATTCCTTTTCTCCGATGAAAGCACCAGATGGATCAACCCTTCTTTAACGCGCAGCTAACCAATCATGAATCGTGGGGGATTTGATTCACAATGACGCAATCAAAGTCTTTTTAATTATGTCTCCGATTATAGACATGGTAGAGAATAATATTCTCGCATGTGTCTATAATAATGTATATTAACTTAGAATGTTGTATAGAAAATCCTATAATTTCATATTCTCCAAGAGAATCCAACATAGAATGGATAACATATCATGATGTCAATTTGCTTTTCATCATTACACAACGTATATGTTCATAATTCACTTCTTTCGAATTTTTACAGTGGCTGTATTTCAAATTGATTGCAAGGCTTTTAAGCATCAGATTTTGATCATTACTCAATTATTTGCTGTCAACTTTCACATTGCAAGGGTAATAAAATAAAGGAAAAATGAAAAGACGTTGACTGCAATTCTGTCTACAATTCTTATTATATCATCAGAATTGAAATGCGCATTATGTGCACACATTGGCGCATTTTATGAGAAGTCACTCACATTTGTTTTTCATACTTGCTTGCCCAATATACATGATATAGGATACAGTATTGAATATGGGATGCCGGTTGTCTTGCACCCGTGTGTTAACAATATTTTTGATTCTATAGACAATATATACAAGAATGTTTGGTAAAATCATATGTTTATTTGCATGCTCTTCTCCATGTATTGCCTGACCTGTAAGTGTACTCTCAGATCATTTGCCTTGGATAAATTAGAAGTATAATATAATTGAGGGGCTCAATATAAAAACGACCTATCCCACATTTGGGTTATTCTGAGAAAACTGGACTTTTGTGTGCTAATTTTCAATACAATACATAACAATTTCACATCTTAAAACGTTGATTTAACAACTTCACCAAGTTACATTCATGATGTTTTATGTTTGTAATAATGACCTTTGGTGACCTTTACATTTTTCAGCAGCGCCCTCTATTTTTACCAAAATGTGGGATAGGTCGTTTTTATATTGAGCCCCTCAATTACGCCAAAAGATACGGCATATTTTGTGTTTTATAAAATTTGCGTTTAGTACTCATTCATTTTACTTTGGCATTCAACCAGTTGAACCCTGAATCCATTACATTTGGTAATTTTTACGTAGGCTTATATCTCAAGCTCATGGATAATCGGAAACTTATTGGTCAAAATGATCGTAAGTTAATACCGTATTACATTTTACACCACGTTGATTTTTATATGCACTACCCGGTACATGAAATATATAAGCAGTGTGCAAAATTGCATGATAATTACAAAACGTCATTACGTAATGACAAGACGTCATTTTGAGATAAAAGCGGCATTTGATATTTTATTTGGTAATTTAGTTAAATGATATTATCCTGATTCTGTTTAAGTGAGCACCTTTGGGACTCTTTGTTTTTACTGAGACGGATAGCGTCAGTAAAGACGGTGAATCCAGTGTTACCGGTAACATTATAATAATTTACATATCGTGACATCCTTGTTTACACCAAGAAACAACGGGAATTTAGTCAGTGGACTGATTTAGATATAACCTGTCAGAAAGGCACAACGTTTGTGTCTTAACCGCTTGATATCACCCGCGGGGGTTCAACAGGGTAGCATCCTTTGTCCGTTATTATTTCTACGCTATATAAACGATAAAACTAGCCATTAGTGTAGATTCTGATTGCCATGTGTTCACGACAATCCAGGACGACAATGCTTCATTTTCTCACACATAGGCTACACCTAAACTATATTATCTGAAACATTAGTTCTGATATAGGTTTAAGAAGCATGTGCTTGTTAACAACAAGATGACACTACACTGAAAAGTGATTTTTGGTTTAAACCACGCTGTGGTTAAAAAGTTCACAACATATTATGCTTTTGAAATTTTAATTATAATTGCTTGCAAACTGAGTCATCTAAATCAAAACAGAATGAAGAATAGTTAACAGCATTTTGTGAATTTTGGTACCAATTTTAACTTTATGAAAGTCGCCAGTTTGAATCAGTCCAGATGCACTGTTTTTCAACGCTTACCTGCGCTGGCTGCTCTGGGTAAAGATCAAAATTTGTTTATCCTTTAATAAGTATAATATTTTTAACTTGTAATGTTTATCAATCTATTATCTTATATTATGTTCCTTTCTATAAAGAATGTGCAGTTTCGCAATAATTGTTTGGATATTTTTACTCATAATAAATAAATCAATCAAGTATTGTCGTAGATAAACAAAATGTACATTATAGGTTTGTAACAGTAATTACTGAAACGATCTATAATGGATTTCTCTCTTATAATCTTTGATTCAGGCATTCTAATAACATTGTAATGAAGATAAATGTTTTTAATTTAAACGCACTTGTGACTTTTATCAGCAAATTACTATTTGCGGTTCTGCCTAAACAATAGTAAAGAGGGAAAATAAGGTGCTTTCACTGAGATGCTAATCTTATTCAGGTTGTGCATTGTTAATAAACCATTTCCATGCCAACAGACGTCGATCTACATTATTGCAAAGGACCCACAGTGACTTCGT
The DNA here is from genome assembly GCF_039555335.1 of Amphiura filiformis. Taxonomy (NCBI): domain Eukaryota; kingdom Metazoa; phylum Echinodermata; class Ophiuroidea; order Amphilepidida; family Amphiuridae; genus Amphiura; species Amphiura filiformis. The sequence continues at coordinate 54,303,115 of NC_092636.1, forward strand.
CATGTTTTATCAGTACTTATTGTGTTAGCTAATATTCGCTTCATTTTGGAGCTGTCGCGTATGTTCACGAATAAAAATCAATATATTTCAGGTTATGAGTTTTTGCACGACATGTCCTAGTTTTATTGTGACCTTCAACATTAGCAAAACAACAAAACAAGTTTATTTGATTTTGGAACATTTTTCTGTTGGTGTCGTTAAAATTAAAAATTAGATAAAAATGACAATATTGAGTTTATCACTATATTGTATTCTATAAATGGTTAATGGGTGAAATTAGCCCTAGTGACAACGTTCCAAATGATATATTTGACGTTGCAAAAATTCCTTTCCCTACAGCGGGGCTTTTTAACGGGCAATAATTTGAGAATATGTTTAAATTCTATAAATTATGTATATTATGGGTAACAAATGAATGAAAGAAATCCTGAATAATGCTTTATTTGTTCTTAGGAACCTGTTCCCAAAACATATTCCTACAATTAGCTTAAATTTTACGATTTGAAAGATTGTCAGGGTTATCAACCATAGCTCAGATAGCTTATGTATCTGTGTATGTTAAAATGTGTTTTGCTCTGCCTCATCATTGTGGCATGGTGTGACACACTTGTGCCAAGTTGTAGTTTGTTTCATTTGGCTTGTGAGATACTTGTTCTTACAGTTACTGCTGCAGATTATGGTGTGTAGGATGTCAATTTATCCAATATCCTGTCCATTTCATATTATATACTAGATTGTACTGTTCATTGCATGAAATAAGTAGGCTAATCAATGGGATGGAATGTGTCCACTGTGCTAACATTAGCGCGTATTATAATGGAAATCAGTTCGGACGCAGAGACAAACAAACCTGTAGTCTACAAAATGTCCAGATTACTTTACAATGATCGCCAATTGCTTTAATTGGTTTCTGCCAGATGTCAGGACAGTGGTTACGGAAGAAGGTTGCGCGGAAGAGGTGCTTAGACTAAGGTAACAGCCAAATATGTCCGACGTTTTGCAAGGGTTGGGAGATTAAGAAAGTTTTCAAGGTCATCCGGTGAATTTTGGGTGACCGCGTGACCTTTCTTTCTTCTGGGTCTTCCGACATTGAACAACCTTTGTCTTCCAAGGCTGGTATATAGTTCCTTCTACTCGAAAGATCCATGAATCATTCTCTTACCACCATAATACCTTGCAGAAACCAACTAAACCATGCATCTGGCGACCACTGTTAATACATCTGGATATTTTGTATACTAAGGTTTCTTCGTCTCTTTGTCTCTCAAACGAATTGCCGTCTTCCCGCCATTGTAAGCACTGACATACGTGCATGATGTCAACACAGGTGACACCTTCTATCACATTGATTATCCCATTATACTTACTTCATGCAAATCGACAGGACATAGGTGAATGCTCAACTTACAGTTTGCTGAATTATTCTTTCTTTCAGCGATGCCATTGTGTGAATTGACTGTTTTGCAATTGAAATTGAAATGGTGTGTGGATTGAATAATGCAGAAGTGAAAGAATGGTCTAGGTGCCAGGGCAATATATCTGAATTAAAATATAAATTTTGAATGATCTAAAAGATTCAAGTATATAGTGTACATAACCAAGGAAAATAAATGTTAAAAAACTGTTTAAAGTGGTACTACACCCCCTGATAAATTTTGTGACTAATTTTGCATTTTTCTCAAAAAATAACTACACACTGGTAACAAAAGTTATGTAAATTATAGGGGCAAGAAATCCAATTACTTCACTGAAATTTCAGTTATTCAAGACAAGTGGTTCATTATATATGTTAAGAAATGAGGTACATTCTATCGGTATACATCTTTTCTTATCATAAATAACGTATAATATACATACTTTTTGTTACCAGTGTGTTATTATTTTTTGAGAAAAATGCAAAAATAGTCACAAATTTATCAAGGAGTGTAGTACCCCCTTAATATGTACAATAACATCCAAAATTTAGGTTTTTAAAAAAGAAAAGTTTTTTTTTTGTCTTTTTAAACCTAAATTTTGGATGTTGTTGTACATATTAAACAGATTTTAACATTTAGGTAGAAAAAGTCAGATAGTTTAACTGATATTTTCGTATATCACATAATTCTAGGGGATATCATACAGAATGCTGTCACCTGTGTAGGCACTGTGTGGGGTTTCCGACACTGCGGACCCTGCCAGCCATGCTCGAACCATGAGAGTACAACCCCTTACCGATTGCGCTAATTTGACTAGACTTAGTAGCTGTAGTGCAGTGCTGCACCCATTTCGTTATCACATCAGAGAGTTGCATTTCATAATGAAAATGGGTCTCAGTTCCTATCAAGACGCTCGACAGAATGTAAAGCAACATTAAATAATTGATCAAATAATACAATTTATTTGATGCACTTCCTGGTACTCAGCGTAACAGATGAAGGTTACTGCGAACATTTCCTATCAAGTATCCTGTGAATGCAATCAATGTAACTGTTATGTTCTGTAAAAGTCTTTTGATCTTAATTGTATTCATTAAGTCAAATTTGTAAAAAGTTTTAAATCACATATATCACGGTGAATAAAGAAAACGATAAAAATGAAAAAGTAGGGATCGATATATCTGTATGTGCTTTAGAATTTACGAATAATAATTAAATTTAGATTTGGTTATAATTAGATTCCATTCCTTATAAGTATATGAGTAATTGGATTGTGATGTTTTGTGATGTATGTAATGTAACATACCAATAATCTAAAATGACCAACATGACAGAAAACACACGTGAAAATTATTAGTTCTACGGGTTGATAGGATGAACAAAATTGTACTCTTTACGCAGAGCAGCCAGCGCACATAAACGTTTATAAAATAGTGCATCTGGTCGGATTCGAACCGGTGACCTTCGTAATACTATAGCATGACGCTAGAGAAGAGCGAATAGATATAAATCTATTATGTATAAGGGTTCGAATGTAAACACATTGGATACTTTGTTTGAACCCTCTAAAACATCACCAGATAGCATTTAGTCTCAAATTAGAATACCATTATTTGTTGCTGATGCCTGTATGTAGTTAAATATTGATGGTATTTGAGTTGCTAAATTAAGGGATAGGGGTAAAATTATGGAGCATTTCCCCAATTTTATTCAGTCCATCATGCAGTTATTGTTAACTACATGTATGCACACAACACAGGGGCACTCACAATAGGCAATTGACCCGTACTGGTAGCGCTGTGTTGTAGATATAGGAGATGAACTAGTTAGCGTCATATATCAAAAAGTATAAAAGCTATGATTTTAGTACTTGCTCTATGTTTTATTTACTTATTCTTTTCAAAATATCTGAATTTTTAACCCGGTACAAGCTTTAATAACGGGGGACCATACATTTGTATGAGAAAGGAAATCTACATCTTTTTAAGGCCGAATTTACCCACTGAGGCAGTTTTCAAAAAAAATCCATTCTCATGCCTGATAACGGTAACCAAGTTGAGACTACTCAACTGAGACTGGAGGGTCCAAACAAGCCGCCCAACATGCCCAAAGTGTTAAAATATAATGATGTCATTTGAATACGTATTTTGCTCAGGTTGTTCCTATTGATTTCTCTACATAGTTATGCAGTACCCCCGTACCCTAGTAAATTATCCGAGAGTTCCAAGTCAATTCTAGAAAAAAGTGTCGTTCGCCGCACCCTACTTTGTTTGCCAACATGGCAACGGGGTTTTGTTTGTTAACAAAGAAGTAATTGAAATACAATTTAGTAAGATCTACATACAATTAAATAAGATAAATGTGTACGTCTTTATGGTGTTATGGCTTTTCCAGTTGAAATCCATACTTCTCTTATGGAAGACATGACCTTATTATTCTACACAGGGAGTGTGAATATCAAATGGGGTTACCTGAATGGGAGATTTGAAATTTACACCCACGGTATGGGAGATTGATATCTTGTCTTCCTTTATTAGGAGTATGAATTTCAACCGAAATAGCGCAATCGCATAACGTTGCCCGTATGTGAATATTTCCAATACAAAAAATGTAACTATTGCATGTCCCGATGTTTTCAATTAATGTGATTGAAATAGGTTATCGAATCAGACTATGTGTTGAATGTCGGTTAAGCATGTTAACTGAATTTTGAAATACTGTCAAGGAAAAAGGACGACTAATTTTGTTTTTAATCGCAGCCATCGTGTAAGTTGTCACATCTCAAATTATTTCATGTGAAAAGAATAACGCTAATGTAACCAAATTTGATTATTCTGACATATTTTACCCCACATTTTACTTGATTACATCAATGCATTACATTCAATTCGGGCTGTATACTATTGAAGTTATTACTGAAAGGTTGTTCAAAGATTTTATAAAATTACGTTGTGTCTCACTTAACTTACACAGGCAACATTATTTTACTGAGCTGTAGATAAATACACAAGAGAGCTTGCACAAACTGATGATGTTGATATTTACCCGGCCGGAGCATTTAAACACTAATTGTGTATTTTTTTCGTACACGCTTTACTAAGGAGGGAAAGATATGCCCATCCCATATGGATATACAAAAACCCTGCACTGGGTCTCCTCTATCCGCTGATATCAAAATAAGTACCAATCTTCACATTATGGCGCTTTGACGTAATAATGTGAGTGAGCCCTAAAACAAATCGTACAAACAAGTGATGTTTACAGGAATATAAATGAAAATCACTATCATAATAATATAACCTTACATTTTTGTAAGAGCAAAAATAAAAATCCATGAGCCTCAACAAACCCGTTACTCATGAGACCGAGCACCCTAAACGTAAAGGATGGACCTACGATTACCCCAAGGCATTGAGCGCTAGTATTCGAGCGTTTCGGTGCACCAGGTGAAAGCAAATCTGTTAGGTGGTGGAAGGCAAGGGGAAGATCAGATTGTCATCTTTCCCAGGGAAAGATCAGACATCAACTTCCAGATGGTAACATTAGTAGGTTTGTTTTACCTTGAAGGAATGGATAGTTTTGCAAATACGGGCTAACTTTCCTTCCCCTAGGAAATCCAGTATGCCATGAATTAGTAGGACTATAAATTCATTTTATAATTGATCGTGGCTGTCTTTTGATATTAGAGAGCTTGCGAAATGGAGTTACTTTAACTTTAACTTTAACGTCTAGAGGATTATAGAGGATTATGTATTCAAAACCACTCTGCCATTAAAGCCGCTTGAAGTTAAAGTTAACGCCAGAATCTATAGTGTGCCGTAAACTATGATGAAAATACGTCATAATTAAAACAATGGTTTGCATATTTCCTCATATACTACATAATTACCACTTATGTATTGTCTAGTTAATAGACCAATTATTGGAAATCTAATTTGGTTTGGGTAAAAAACATGCCACATGATGCTAAAAATTACTGATTGAATTAGATCAAAATAAATTTTGTTCCAAACGTCACACTTGATATATACATTTGTGCGTGCTCATGACGTACACCAAATCAGCTTGCGGAACCAAGTTTTTGGCTTGACTTCAACGCCAAGGGGATTAAGTTCCAGTAAAATGGACTGATTTTACGCGACCCAGCAGTGTAGTGAACTGCGAATTGCAGCTACTGTGAACATTTTTTTACAACGTTGCGTGTCTTATAATTACACCTCTATATAACCAAATATGTTTGTACTGTTCAGGTATTTTATTTAATTATTATTTTATTCATTTAGGCCTACATTATGTACCCCAATTCAGCAGAAAGCTGGTCTAACATGTGCCACGCTATTATACGCATATTATAGGCCTATGGGTATTGTATGTCAACCAAATTATTCATTATTAAAAGAGGAGGCCTATTTGTTACAAAAAATAAGAATGTCAGAAAAGGAGCATCCAGAAATATGTTGGTTGAAATTCAAAATTCTGGGAGTTTTTAAAGAACAAAATGAGGATCATTCGGGGAGATATATTTAATTCGATCACGAATCGATACTCAATAATATAATAATGTGATTTGAAATGTGCACAATTAATTTTTCTCTATCGATTTGCGTGTAATACCGTTATATTGACAAACTAAAAAATATTGTCACGTGTTCCTATGTAATAGCATGGTAATATTCGTATTTCGCGGACTTGGATGTCGACCTTTTCCCATGATACATCACGATTACATCGCAAACCGCTGGCGGCGCCCTTATTGCGAATAGCGAGAATTGTTAGTCTTACTAATATTTCTATTTCTATTTTTTTTATCCCGATATCCTTGAAAATATTGCAAAGATTCACTTCTGTATTAAAACAGCTGTGTGTTTCATCATGAAAGCGTCTTTCAAAATTATATCAAGATATTTTAATATCTTAAAAGACAATACAAAGGATTCTTTATTTTCTCTTGTGATTTTTACCTTTTTGATTACTTTTCTCATTGAAATGCATTCAATCAACCAATTCATAAATACTTCATTATATATAGATCCTGTCTTATTAGTTTTTAAATCAAAATGACTTGAATATGCTTTGAAAAAATTGCAATATATTTCTGTGATTTATCAAAGCAGGGCCCTGGGTCAACAAACTAACATTTCAGGTGATATACCGTATATCATGTACGAGTATAACTGATTGATTCTGTAAAGATGATGTGTAAGATAAGATCATATCTCTGACATTTTCCTCTGACAGTTTTCATAGTGTGAGGGGACATCACAGTAACACAATGGCTTGAAACAATCATCCTATGCTCGGGCCCTTTGCACACACACCCCCACGCAAAACAAGCACAAAAAACGAAACCCACACAAAACCCTACTAACACGGGTTCTTTATTTATTTGTAAGAAGAAATAGTCAGATATATTGCTTTAATAACTGATGTTTATTCCGTAGATCACAGGAATATATTATCCAGGGTGAGGAGTTCGAATCATGGAAGTACAGAACCTATAGCGTTTGGGCTAATTTAAATGCGGCAAAGGACATGTAGCTGTAGAAGATGTAGCGCTGTACCCATTTCATTATCACACTAGAGAGTTGTGTTTCATAATGAAAATGGGTTTCAGTTCCTATCAAGTTCCTATCATAATTTATAATACATTTTATTTGACGCACTGCGAACATTTCCTTTTACGCATCCTGTAAATGCAATTGGTATAAATATAATAAATACCTCTCATTATGCAGTTACTGTCCGTTTTTCCTATTCAGTGCACACACAGAGTGCTCCAATTGATGATTGACTTCTAGCTCACTCACTGTACTGTCGGTATAGACAATGGACTAGTTAGTGGGCTGGTAGGAAAACCCTTTACCCAATAATAGCCATAGAAGCTCACATGTGAATTATAATGTTCATCCTTAACATACTACAATTTGAAGTAAAAAATGTCACGGGAAAGCTGTTGTCGAGCTGTTTTCCCGAAGAGAGTCTTCAAAATTTCATAACAGTCGGACGTGTAATTTCAATGGCAAATTGTGCTCAACAGCTGACTCACGATAGCTCCAACTTCGAACGAGCACCATCGTGTGATCGGTTTGATCAATTTTCGCCATAGAAGCTGTAAAAATCTTCAATTCTTTCCCTCTATGGTCATCTAAAAATGATTAAAATGCGATTGTTGTCGAGCCCTCCCAAATATGAAGTTCTGACTGCCCGATAGGGAGCTAAAAATGGAAAAACTTTTTCCAAACCGTGTTAAGTCCAAAATCACATGTTTCTGATTTACTTGTGTGATACGATCACAATAACTGTGACAAGTTTGACATGAGTTGTACCATCAACATGACTGGATAACAATAAGCAGACTATTGTTCTCATTTCGGGAACAAAGGCCACGCTCAGTATTGTTAATGTGCGTTTGCTTTGTAATGGTGCATCCAACTGAAATTATAATACCTATTTCATCACAGCACATTGAAATATCGCACAGGTAAATCAGAAACATGTTTATGGATTTAACCAGGGTTATGAGACACATCCCTGATTTAACATAGTTGAGCTGTTTTCAATGAGGTTTATCTTGGTTTAATGGGGTTTAAATCCTGCAAAGGTCGTGGTGAATTCTGCTGTAGACATGACTGCATAATGTTTTATTGTTATGGTTTGAAAAAGTCTTTTGATCTTAATTGTATTCATTAAGATACACTGTGAAAGAGCTTTTTTAAATATCGCGTATCACGGTGAATACAGAAAATGGATAGAGGTAGGTGAAGAGTGGATCAATAGCTATTCGCCGTAGAAGTAGTGATGTAACAGGATTAATTAGCATAGCGGTAGATAAATATAACTTTTGAATGTATTGCAAATGTGTTCCATACCAACCATCTAAATTCTAAAATGACGAACATTTCAGCAAATAAAAAAACAAAAAAACAATAGGAACGCAAAAGAGAGTAACAGACACAATTGTATGAAGAAATGATACAAAAACAATTGAAAAAAAACCTACCACAATACGATATTTTTCCAGAGAAAATATTTTGAAATGTCCAAATTATTGCTTATGTGTAATGGGTTTATGGTGTTTCCCCACGTTAAATAAAGAAGCAGTTAGAGTACAATTTAGTGTATTATTATGTTTTGATGAATCAACGTGTGTGAAAATATTGGATCCAACACATAATAATGGTAAAATTGAATGCTTTTAGCCCAATATTTATTGGTCTCGCTATTTTAAAACTCATAACTCGACCAATAAATATAGGCTCAATCGATCCAATTTTATATCATACAATTAAAAGCTTATGAATGTGTGGGTGTGGGGTGTGGGGTGGGGGGGGGTGTGGGGGTGTGTGTGGGTGTGTGTGTGTGGGGGGGTTATGGTCTTATTCTTTTCATAATTTTAATGTCGATATATTTTACATTAATTGTGGACTGATATGAAAGTGCGTGAGAAGCCCATTGTTTAGCTGCGTCGTAATATGATCACATCACAAATAACATTGCACATAGTAATCCGTTGTTTTCAATGAAATAGGTTATTGAATCAGACTATGTGTTGAATGTCGGTTAAGTGAATTTTGAAATGCTGCCAAGGAAAAAGACAATAAATTTTATAATAGCCATCGTGTGAATTGCCATATCTCAAATCACTATGTTTCATGTAAAATGCTCATTATTCCAACTGAGCATGATCCGAAGGAAGACACAATTTACCCCGCATTCACGTCACACACACTTCGGACTATTTTTGAATGCTCATTGCTACGGCGTTTTAAGTCAAGCGTTAAGGGAGGTGTAATGAGCGTGAACCTGGTTTGGATTCCAGAGGGAGTGTGCCTGTAACAGACACAGCCACCAGAAAAGGACCAGCTCAGATCGTGCGCCAAATAAGTTTGCAGTCCAGAAATTTCATTTCTTTTTCTCAGCCTTGAAAAAAAATAGGCAGCGCTGGGAATCGAACTCGGGAGCTCCGTGTTGTAAAACCCAGTGCGTTACCACTGAGCCAACTGACAATCAGCTATGAGAAGTTTGATAGTAATCCTTGATATTGCTGAATAGAATAAATCAATACTATTAGGCCTATTTATCTAATGTACGATGCTATTCAAAATTAATAGACGTTCCATAGGGGCCTGTAAACTAGGAATATAATGTGAAATGACTATCAATCGATCAATCAATCAAGTTTTCAACTTATCAACAATCAATCAATCAATCAATCAATAATAAACCGATGTATCATGGAATATTACTAATTACTTACTAATATACCAAATAAATAAATAAATAAGTCAGTAAATAAATAAATAGGCATGGGCCTAAATAAATAAATAAATACATAATGCAGAATGCAGTCAGTATTTTATTTTCAAAATTCCAAACATTCTATTATAATTTTCTGCTATACACGCAAAGGACCTGTGCCTTTAATATGTCCGCGCCTAATCAATAATGAGTCTTTCACCATGCTCACACACCATGTTAAACTACTGTATCCCTGTATTATTATCTACTGACCAGGTCCTAACAACTCAATGAAATGGATGCTATAACGTACCCAATCAAGCGAACATATCAAGGTCATATCAGGGCGTTATACAAAGAATGGTCAAAGGTCAACGTTTCCAAAGAAGTATAGTAATAGATGTAGACGCAAGCTTTCGTGCGGGAAACATAAACACATAGTCGCCAGTCGTGTGGTTTTTATGAGATTTGATACGGCGCTGAAGTCTAAAGCTATTCCAAAATCAGTTCCAGACCCGGTTTCCAGACGACAATGTGTGTGTTGTTACAAGGAATTCAAAGTAATTTTATCATCAAGTGACCAACATAAAGGAATACGACATCTATCGTGAGCCAATCTGCATTCTGTTGCCTGCAAAAGCCGACGATCAGGTAAAAATTCTAAAAACAGCGTGACTAGATATTTGCGTTAATTTCATGATACGTGTAAAACGCATTGAAAACGCCAAATTGCAGTCATAAAATATATAATATTAGTAAATCACCCAAGCGAATGTTAACGTAGGTATGTGGAAAAGAACTGCAATAACAATAACTAAGAGTTGTCTTTGGCATGTCGCTTTTTTGAAATATCACCAAAAATATCAAATTTTGGGAAAACGCCCCAAAATTTAAAACAAACACGAACCTTCCAAAATAAATATATATTAGCACTCGGCGGCCCAGTCACTACCTGCCGCTGTGATTTGGGGTAACTCGTTGCTTCCCCTCTCCGTATACCTGTACTTCATGTTCGTCCATACCCCACGCCTTAATTATTGACCAAGTTATTTTTGTTTTGCGTCACTTGATTATCTTACCGACAACCCAATGCTTTGCTAATAATCAATGGTAAAACATAATTTTTCTGGGTTCTGAGATTTCTACAAACCTAACGCACAACACAGTAAAGGTTACCAACAATAAGACAGAAATACAAGTAGGGCCTAGGTTTATTAACCTGCTATAATTTTTTTTTTTAAAGAGTCCACATACTGACCGACCATTAGAGCCGTCATTTGTCAGCAGTATCAATCACATTTTGATGCCATCAAATTTATCCTTTTTTACTATTTTGGCACTAATTTTGGAGAAGGTTTTGATTTGCATGTGTGTGGGTACGTTCATCAACTGGAAGCCATGCGTGTGCCTTACAAATACTTCCGAGGACTCCGACATAAAAACACACCGACACACCGAGGACTTTTTTACCAAGGACCTAAACCTTGTTAACTGTGCCACCTGTTACATTGTGTGCTTTATTGATTGGCCCGTGGTGCTTGTGTGCGGCAATACAACGATGCGTTCCCATTGAAAATCGTTTTAGGGTTTGAGGGTTGGAGGCGCATATCTTGTAGGTGTGAATTCAAATTTGCCATCAAACGGCATCATTTTATATATCAAATTAAAGCTCTTGAGTAAAGAAAGCCAAAACTGAAAACCTTTTTGTCATAGCACTTTCCGTAGCAAAGTTACATCTTGTCAAAGATTGACTTTCATCAAAATGATTCTGCTAGCAAAATTCCACAAAACAGCATTTAGGTGGTGTTTCTAGATCTTAGTCTCATGATGATAGCAGCTTTTTTTAATGGAACTGCTATCAAAATCCCTCTAAAATTCCATGTGCGATTGTCTTATCACCATAAAAAATCATATATTTGGGTCAAGTGAAGTATAGAAAACATATCTATGTAGGTTTCCTTGACCAGCCTGTCCAATCTGGTTTGTTTTTAAATTTCTATGTAAATATGTATTGTGTTTGGGCCCAGGCGAATTTGGTTGACTAGCAAATGTGTTAACTAAGGTTTGCCTCTCATACCTATATCTTGGTCAATTCTTGCTCGATTTTTACGAACAGGGTGTCAAATGAGAAAGCAAAGTCCAATTAACAAAATGTATGTTTCAGAATAATCCAAGTTTATAGTTATTGGGTGTCTTGTGAATCCTAATATACTGACAGAGTGGATCATAATCACAGTACATGGTATCAAATTGCGTGATTTTACACGACCAAATGAAAAATGATATAACATGTAGAGAGCAACTGTTTGCCATTTATACGGCCATGTAATTTGTGTTTTTATTTATCAGTCTGGTGACCTTGAATGATCTCTCTTATTATTGGCATGTCTGACTTTTAATATGTAAAGGCAATGTTTGGTAATATTCTTTGCGGGATCGATTTCTACGGATACTTGGATTTTCGGTCAATTCTACTGCCGAAGCTTCTTGTCAGTATAGATAGAGCATATAAACTGCGTACATAAAGTCTAATGAACAATGTGTTACAAAATAGGTCGTTACTTACATTGATATAGCAAGGAATGCATCAGTAATCATATACTTATTATATAATAATTATACTGCACATAAAAAACATTCAAGAGATCAAAATGTTCAGAATATGAATTGCATATATTACAAACATAAATTTACCCATTTAGTGTTTAGATTTTAAACCTATTGACTCGTTTCCAGGATTATAAAAGAAACTATGCATATTTTGCCCATAGTTTATGCTCTACGAGCGTATTATACCAGAGAGATTGCGATGTTCCATACGTGCTGCGTGGACGGCGGACCGTCCGAATGTACAGAGTTCAAAACGGCGTTCAATATTGCTAGTCTCGGTTCCAAGGTGCATTGTGCTCATTCGTCACGATGGAGAACATTGCGGCTGGAACAAAGACTAACATCTGATCTGAGCACTAGAGGATGAAGACACTTGAAATTTAATGGTCATCGTCATCGGTATTATGTCTACTTCAACATGTTCAATACAGCATGGTTTTGATTTTGACTAAAAACAAGTTTAAAATGTTGCTAAAAATTAATGGTATTTCATTGCTTCCCCAATATTATGGTATATTTTGGTAGATTAAGAACCACTGCATTCATCATGTTCATATATTTGACTTTACTTTCAAAATGAGACTTTTTCGTTGTGAAAATTAGACGTGTTGCATGTAAATTGGACCGTGCGTATTTAGGTGTGCGTTTGTATTAAAAGGCAAATCGCAATCTAATTTTATACGACCAATCTCACATGCATTTCAATGGACAATCTATACGTATGAACCGCGCGTATGAATGAAATCAAATTTTCACACCTCAATGTTGCTTTATTATAATGATTTTTTACAAATAAAAGGGATCATATAGATAGACTTTACTTCGTATGTTCATTATCCTTGACTCATTTGAATATGTCTATAAATGGACAAATTTTCTGCATTTTCAACGCAGTTTCCACGTAAATTTTGTACGCGTGCAAAAAATCTTCAAAACTGGCTAAATAAGCAACGTCGCTTCGATACAGGAGAGTCACTTTGAACTTATTTCCATGCTTTGAATAGATCCGCGGGCGTGCGATCACGGCATTTGGAAATCGCAAGCTCTCTACGTAGTGACTGAAAGCCCCGGCCGGAAGCTTCGACAGCAGAGGTGACCGATATTCCAAGTATCCGGAGAAATCGAACGAGTACCAAGGCAAAGAACATTATTCTTCATTAAAATAGAAAAATGCAAGAAAAATATAATAGCTGCACGCAATAATTAAGTTTTTAGTATAAAAATTATGAGCTCTCTTTCAAGTGTAAATACGTTTTGCTCGCAGTATACTCGTATAATTGTTATGTTTACTGACGCAATATTCGCTACAAATACCCGGACTACATATCGACTAATGTACATGTAAATTGTAAATAACGACCTACTATGTTGTAAACCTTGCACATTAAATTGAATATTACTGTAGTTTCAATATCAGTATTTATTCAGCACGATACCAAGGCCGTGTTTAACTAAAATACAAATCATGAACAAATCGGTCTATGTTTTACAAAAAGTTGCACAAGAACCAATTGCAGGGGTAATCTTCGGGTAATGACCAGTCTTGCTTTATCTGTCTTCTTTCATGTCTTTCCTCCATGAAACTCAGACACTTGAGTCTTTTTTTTAATATGATGGTGGAACCAACAATGTGCTTTCTTTTGAAAAATCGCAATTCTGAGATGGATCTTAATTTTGATTAGACTTTGTTTTCAATTGGCAGCGGATATCCTTCATTTTGTATCGCTCGTTCCGATGAATTAAACACCTCTAGTTGCTCGAACACAAGCGACATATCGTCTGCTGAAAACTATTACATTACACTAGATTACCTTCAAGGTCAGGGGAAAAAGTATACATGAAACAAAGCATGCAAATAGTGGAGTACAATAAACTGACTCTACAATATGTTCCAAGAAATAATATCGTCGGAAATATCTTTTTTTTTCCTGCAATTAAATATTAATTTGGATCTGTGAAATATTTCCTTATAATATGCTGAAATATACTTGCATGTTTGCGAAGAAAGGAAACGATTGCTACTATATTGAACCTTCGTTCAACGTACAATTTCTGGCCGAGGCAAAAGAAGATGAGCCGACGTAGGATTTAAAACAATCTTATCATTAAAATTAAAATAGTTATTCAGTTTCGTCTATATTATTTTGTTATTTTAATTTTAATAAAAACATGTAGAGCATCTGTGCAACAATTCCTAATTAATTAAATGGAGCCGTATTCCTCATGTTTATCTTGTTCACAGTTAAAATAAGTTGAACGTCGTTGAGTAAATCAGGCTGAAAAGTCTAATTCTAAAAATACAATTTCATTCGTTCATTGGTTTCAACTCACAAACCGTCTAATATAAAAGCCAACGAGTCTCCATTATTACGGGTAGACGAGGTATTGTTGGTTGAAGCAACCTAAAAATCGATTTTCATTATCTAGATCAATATATTATTGAAAAATAACACCTTGATGTTTTGCAAAATTCATTCTACAAATCGTATACTTTGCAAATTTGCTTAATTTATTGTTGTTAAATGAGTTATGTACGTTTCACAAAAGTGTTGTTGTTTCATCCCTCTATACAACGTAACTCAAAGAACCGCATCACCTATAAAAGTATATCTGTGATATTTTAATTCTTCTACACGCTCGCTATGAAGTTTTGGCTAAAGCTCACTACCATTCGTAAGATGTTGTGAACTACCAAATCACAACAGTTTAAAATAGCTAATAACCTTAAACTCGGCGCTTGAGATACAACTTTTACACCGATTGAAAGTATTACATCTTTGAATAAAGAAGAATACGGAAAAATGTAAGTTGAAAATTCATCTAATATCCTGTCGATTTCATATTACGTACTGGATGGCAATGATATTGGCATGTAATAAGTAAGGTCAGGCTAATGGAAGGTGTCACCTGAAGTGATTATGCGCTTATTCCAGTGCTTACAATTTCGGAGTAACGGAGATTCGTTTGAACGCAGAGACGAAGAATCAGTAGTCCACAAAATGTTCAAATGCCTTTATAATGCTTGCCAAATGTTTTGATTGATTTCTGAAAGGTATCAGACAAATGGTAAGAAAGTTCCACGGAAGTTATGCTCGGACAAAAATAACAGTCATAGATGGTCGACGTCTTGGCAGGGTTGGGAGACTCAGGGATTTCAATTGCAAAAATAATAATGGTTACTCCATAAAGGAGATAATGACAGTTAAACATGTTGTGAACACACAAACCAATGTTTTTGATATGATTCAAGGTCATCCGGTACATGATGTACCCCGTGACTTTTGTTTCTTCTGAATCCCCAGGACCTTGAAGGACATTTGTCTTCTAACGCTGGTAATTTCTTGCATCCTGCACTTCCAGGAATCATTCTCCCAACACCATTTCTCTGATAAAGTGCAGAAACCAATTAAACCATTTGGCGACCATTGTAAAGGCATTTGGACAATGTGTAGACTTAAGTTTGGTCTGCATTCAAACGAGTAGTATCTTTCTCATGCGGATGTTTGAAGAAAAAAAAGTGAAAACGATCATGACGATCATGTGCAAATAATATGATTTCGGTTTCGGTTTTTAAACATAGGCAAACAGTGAGCGGACATTTAACGTTATTTTAATATTGACATAGTTAATATTTTCAAGGCTGAGTGTAATTCTTCAAATTACGATTTGAAGGTCCATGATAGGTCGACCACGTAAAGAAATATGGCATATATTAATTTTCTTCTTTTAGATACTGTGCAATTTTATATAGGCCCTATATAGTTTTGTTTGAAAAATAAAGTATTGTTTTACTAATTGGGAGTGGTGTTGGGCTTAAACGTTTTTATGGTTTACTATACTTCAGGGTTTAGTTAATTGATGATTAAAATCGTCAATTAAGGGTAGCCGCAGTATTGTTGGTCGAAGCAGCCAAAATATCGATTTCCATTATCTAACTCAATGTATTATTGAAAAATAACATTTTGATGTTTTGCACAAGTTCATTCTACAAATCATATACTTTGAAAACTTGATTTATTGTTGTTAATGATTTATGTACGTTTTACAAAGGTGACGTTGTTTCAGCCCTCTTTACAACATGACTCAAGAACCAGAGGACCAATTTTTGCCAAAGCTCACTACCATCCGCAAGATGCTGTGAACAGGTGAACTACCAAATCGCAACAGTTTAAAATAGCTGCTAACCATAAGTAAACTTTGCAGTTGTTGGTGGAATTTTCTTTGATAATCTTTATTCTTGTAGATTAATACAAGGGACGTCGTTGTGCAAGCTACGATCAGTGCAATTACTTTCATTGACATTTAAAAAATACAAGGAAGTCATAGATTCGCTACACAAAGCTAACCAATCATCATCTTTTGATCACAGGCATGCTCGAAAATTAAACAATTAGTGTGTACTTTCGAATGTTAAAATACAATACATGCAAACACAATATAATAAATAAATTTCTCTTGTTTAGTGTTTTATAAAAACGATTCTGTGTGTGTAATCAGAAGCCCGGTCTATTTGATCGTAATTTGATTGGGAACTGCAGATTCAATTGAAAATAATTTAATATGTTTGTGCAAATGACCTTACAAAGCAACTACGTGTTTTAGACCATTGTTACTTCAACACAAAATAAAAAACAAAATCGATCAGCATAATGATTTCTAAATACCATGCTTGCATAACTGTGAAATTCCTCATTCTATTCGACTAAATAAATTCAAATTTATTTTGTAAATTGACTATGGCTGTCTTTTGATATTATGATGCTCCGATAATACATTTGTTAGTTTTACTAATATTTCTGTTTCTATTTGATTTTGCCAATATCCTTGAAAATATTACAAAGATTTGCACTTCTTTTAAGAGCTGTACTCTTTCATCACGAAAACGTCTTTAAAATCATATTAAGGCAATACAAAAGATTCTTTATTTTCTCTTTTTAAGTCCCATTATCATTGAATTGCATTCAAGCACATTAAGGGAGGGGTTATGGGCAGGAACCTGGTTTGGATTCCAGAGGGAGTGTGCCTGCAAGAGACACAGCCATCAGAAAAGGAATAGCTCAGATCGCGCGCCAAATAAGTTACTAGTTCAGAAATTGATTTTTTCCCAGCCTTGAAAAATTATTAGGCAGAGCTGGGAATCGAACCCGGGACCTCGTGGTTCTGTAACTCAATGCATTACCACTAAGCCAACTAGCTATTTGCTGTGAGAAGTTTGATAGTAGTCCTTGATATTGCTGAATATAATAAATCAATGCTGATATTTATCTAATGTACGATGCGATTCAAATGTCAGAAAATAAACAAATAAATAAATAGACATAGGACCCGTAAATAAATAAATAAATACATAATGCAGAATGCAGTTAGTATTATAGTTACTAAATTCCAAACATTCTATTGTTTATATACACGCAAAGGAGCTGTGCATTTAATATCCGCGCCTAATCAATAATGGGTATTTCACTACATAGTCAAACTGGTGTGTGCCCTGACGGATTATCCATTGACCAGCTTCTAAACCAATAAGTCTTTTATCTGTATGCTTTATAACCATGATAACAGATTAAAAGTCTGTAACAAGGTCGGTCATTGGCGGCTTGCTAATCGGTTCTATTATTATATATAGAGCAGCACCAATCACAGCACATGTTTGATAATGGGCAACCAACGTATCCATAATAGTATAGTTTAGGCGCTAACGCAAGCTCTCATGCGGGAAATATGAACACATTCTCGCTAGTCGTACCCTTTTTCGAGATATTGATACGGCGCTAAAGGCTAGGGCTTTTCCAGACGTCAGCGACGAACCCTATAAACAGAGGTAAGTTATCATCTTGTTACAAGGAATTCAAAGTAATTTTATCATCAATAGATCCACATAGAGGAATACGACATCTATCGTGAGCCAATCTGCGTTCTGTTGCCTGCAAAAGCCGACGATCAGGTAAAATTTCTAAAAGTAGTGTGACTAGATATTTGCGTTAATTTCGTGATACATTTAAAACGCATCGAAAACGCCAAATTGCAGACATAAAATATATAATATTACTAAATCACCCAAGCAAATGGTAACGTAGGTATGTGGAAAAGAACTGCAATAACAATAACAAACTATGTGCCCAAAGAGTTGTCTTTGGCATGTCGCTTTTTTGAAATATCGCCAAAAATATGAAATTTTGGAAAAACGCCCCAAAATTTAAAAGAAACACGAACCTTCCAAAATAAATATATATTAGCACTCGGCGACCCAGTCACTACCTGTCGCTGTGATTTGGGGTAACTCGTTGCTTCCCTTGATGCTTCCCAGATACCTGTACTTCAAGGTCGCTCATACCCCATGCCTTAAACAATCAAGTAATAATATTTAATTAGGCTTTTCTGCACGCTGCACATCCTACCATCAACAGTGAAATGAATAACAATCGTTAGCATTTATGTTTTGTTTGGATATGTTGAGTTGAAATCGTTGCTGTGGTATATCATAGCCTCTGAAGACTTCAGAGTCTTTGGTTATATAGTGTAAAAATGTTGTACATTTCTGACTGAACTCTTTAAATAAAACTGAACAAGTTTTATTTTGTATTAATCAGAATAAAATACAGCATCTGACATGCTATGGCTGGGCCTACTCAAATGCACCGCCAAATGTACGCGGTGGCTGTAACGGTGGTAATGAAATTCGTGTTGCATTATATCACGTAAACAGATTGCTCAGGAATGCGTGGAATGCAGGCTAAGTACGCAAGCTGTGTACTTTACATTAACAGGAGTACTAGTAAATGGTACATAAATTATGACATAAAAGAACATTTATTTAACATTAGCTTTAAAAGAGTTTATAGTAAATTTCCAAGAAAAACTCACTTTTCCATAGAGTTTCGGCAATCCAATGGTGAATGCCAATCGATCCTTGCTTGATGAATGATGATATGACGTCAAGGCGTAAACTTTATTAATAATATTTGCAACGTTAATCTTAGCTTTCTTCCTTACTTCTTACTAAACTCTTAAACATAACCATTCTCCAGACTATTCTCTAACCATGACCACATACCTCCACATTATGGCTATTGGGTAGAAAAGGGGGAAAAGTTGTTTTATGTAGTCTAAGATGTAGTGTAAGTTGTACTCTGACTAATCATCACGAAAAATTTAAATTGTATTTCGTGTTTTGTGTACGTTTACAATCTTCTATTCACAGGCATGCATTGATGTGCTCAAACTTTAACACAGGTTATGCACTTTCGAATGTCAAAATACAACACCTCCAAACACACGATAAAAATTCAATTTCTCTTGTTCAGTGTTAAATATTAAAACGGCTGTGTGTGTAATACATGAAGGCTTATTTACCAGTAATTACATCGAGAGGTAATTTAATTTAACATGATTTAATAATGTTTGTGCAAATGATCTTACAAAGCAATTGTGTTGATTAAACAATTGTTACATCAACTTGTCTATTAATAAAGTAAAAAAACAAATTCAATCAGCATTTTTCTATAAATATCATGCTTACATGGCTGTGAAATTCATCATTCTATTCCACTAAATAGATTCAAATTTATTTTACAATTGAACATGGCTGTCTTTTGATATTATGATGCGCCGATACGTGATAATACAATTGTTAGTCTTGTACTAATTTCTATTTATATTGTATTTTCGCAATATCCTTGAAAATATTTCAAAGATTTGCACTTCTGTAAAGATCTGTGCTGTTTTATCACAAAAACGTCTTTAAAAATTATACCAAAGATACTAAGGCAATATAAAGGATTCTTTATTTTCTCATGTGATATCCCTTGTTGGGTACTTTCTCATTGGATTGCATTCAAGCACGTAAACCAATCAACTAATACACTACTCAAAGAAATTAAAGATTCAGTTTGATTTATTAGAATTTCGCAAAAACAGCATTAAGCTGAAAAATCAGATGAGTATCATTTCATTCAGTAAGCATGGCAATGTTTAGGCAACAGTTACTCTTGCTTTACAAGTATTATGTCCCTTGACGCTCAAAAACACAAAAGCACAATGAACAAAAAAGATAGAAGGTAAAATCAAGATTGTCAGATTCTGATTTAAAATATTTGTGGTATGCTCAATATGGGGGCCACAGGACATGACATTTTCGCGGTGTTGGACACATGTTTCATATGGACAAATTATATATTTAGAAGAGTGCGGTGAATCGTTTCTGGCAAATTTGTACCCCGTGCGTTGTATTTCGTCTCCATCTGTCCTATATACGAAACCGAGCACTGGTCTCTTTACTGTTCAAATAATATGGATTCTGTCTTATACTTTGAAAGAATTGCAATATATTTCTGTTATTTAAAATCAAAGCAGTTGATTGATCGGAGTACGACCAAACAGCTTTTACAAATACTACTAGTATTATTACATTTAGTACTTACTTACTAATAGAATTATAACAAGAAAGAGTCAACTTTTCAGAGTGACCTTAAATTAGATAGAGATTCATTATTTCACAAAACGTGAGAAATTAAATTAGATTTACTACAATATTATAAACTTGCTTTGATCAATCAATACCGTATTATTTATTTTCCTCAACTTCCACCCACTTGTACCAGTACAATTACGATTGGTTGGATGAGTCGCTCTCGTTATCCGCCCTTTTAAATATTTGGTGTGAAAGAAGGATGCAATGTTTGGTTGTATTGAGTAAAGCAAAAATTGGCCATTCAAACACTGTTCATAAAAATACCTATTGCTAATATTAATCGGGTTTGTAAGTTACAGGAAATACAGCTAGTGCAACACTTAAAATCCTTGGCCGTAATATTACCAGTGCACTCTTAGAAAAAAAAGGGGTTCTACCTTCTTCAAATACCAACTTCTCCAAATGATGTTTAAACTCCCAGCCTTTTTAGGGTTCTTGAACATACAAACAACCTTTGTTTACTGAGGCTGCTTCCTACGGGACAAGCTTTAAGTTACACCTTTGTCATTGGTAAGAGTTAGAATGTACCGTTATTTAAAACCATGTATTAACCTGATTAAAGCTCATAGTCTCCTTGGAAATATTTTTCTTCACATGTCAGAGTCTCGAAGGCTAAAAACTGGCTACGTTTTAGCAAACATTTATTTTGATATGTCATCACTATTCTATAGTGACAATTATTATTTTAAAGACTACATTTTAATCGCAGCCAAATGTTGGTCTTTGTTGGCCTTATAGCTTTCTAGGAATGGCACTTAAATTATAAATCTGCATCGCCTTTTATAATGCTATCTGTTGTAGTAGTAGGTATATCACCTCAAAAATAAGGGCAGCAGAAACACGTTATTTAATGTTTCTACATGAATGACCTTTATTAAAGCATCAAAAATAAAAAAACCGAATTGAAATCGGTCAATGCATTGTGACGTAGTCTCAATTTTAAGATGCTCATAAATGGAATGCAAATCTGCCACAAATTGCTATAATTACAAAATTGACACATTTCGAGATTTTGAAGGTTTATTTGGACACTTGCTTGAAAAAGCAACGTTAATTTAAGTATCACAGGTTAATTGCCTATCTTTTTTAAATTCGCCAAAGAAAACAAAATTAAAAAATCTATCATTAAATAATTATAATAAATTAACCAAATATACTATTTTAGCAATTCCGGCCAATCTGCAGACAAATAAAAGTTGAAAAAATGACTAAGTTCAGCTAATTAATATGCAAAATTGATGCCAAAAGAAAACCGTACATGATATCAGGGTGCGGTTTTTTTCACAAACATATGTATACAAAGTTCTTTCAATTGATAACAAAAAAAGTAATCAATTATGCAAATTAGCTTATTACAGCTAATTATGTATTCATGATATTATTACGTAAATTAGGCATGAGTAATTTTGTTGTTTTTTTCAATATTTAATGAAAGTCTTTTCATTCATCATGAATTTGTCAAGTATGAACCTGTTATGATGTTGAGTAAAGAATCTGCAGTTAATTACTTTAATATAATACAAAAAATACAA
Organism: Amphiura filiformis; assembly: GCF_039555335.1. Taxonomy (NCBI): domain Eukaryota; kingdom Metazoa; phylum Echinodermata; class Ophiuroidea; order Amphilepidida; family Amphiuridae; genus Amphiura; species Amphiura filiformis. Next base: position 54,325,380 of record NC_092636.1, read on the forward strand.
ACTTTGACATTTTGATGGTGTCTGGAATAGAATTTTAAATTTTTCTGTAAATATGGTATGTGCCACCATTGCTCAAAGCCAAATCCGAAAAGTAAAAATAAAAATTCATTTGCAATGAGACTTTAAATTAACATTGTGTTATCTGGATTAACAAGGGAATAGAAACGGTAAAAGGAACAGCCCCTCTACTATAGCGTGTATACAAAAATGGTGTGGCCTTAGACACACACAATGGCTTAGAGCTATTGTGGTTTGGAATATTACTCCCTTTAAACTCACTTAAAAAATGTTTTGTTTCAAATCGATTTCCTCAAGTGTGCCATTCGTTGTCGATGGAAATAATTTACATGCTTAGAAAGATTAGTATTTCAGCTAAATGGTGGTAGATCTTGATTTTTCAAAATTCCTATATTTATTGATTTATGAGGGATCTTCAACAATCCATAAAAACAGGTAGTAGCTCTTAAACGAAGAAATATTTATTTTAAAAAACCTGATAGTAGTCACAAAAGGTTTCACACACCATATATCAAAAATTCAAACAATTGTGATAAATAGCACATATGAGGAAATTAATTTTTCGGCATGGATGTTTGTCAAAATTGAACAACTTTCATGCGCGCGCTTTTCAATTTACTGTTATGCTTGCATGCACAGTGTGGCAGAAGTATTGTGCAGCCACTGTGACATGCCTAGTAGTAGACATGGCAGCTTCCTGTTATTACAGAAACAATCATTTGTGAACAACACGTGAAACATTATGTCAATTTTGTTATAACAGGGCACACGAAATCAGTGAAGTCTTATTAATTGATGGATTGTGAGTGAAAATGCAGATATATTCAGCTAGTAAAAACCGTCAAAGAGACAATTTGTGTAGGTTTATTTTAAGCTGTTTTTTCAACGTCCCAGTTACGCCAATCATCGGACGCCATTTTGCAATAATTATGATACCATTTGACAGTTTTGCTGGGTGCAGCTTACAAATCGAATATCAATTATATTTTTCTTAGTTAGTTACTTACTTACTAAGTTGCCCAATATTTACGTTTTTACTGCCTCGGGTACATTATTTGGGTGTAAAGGACAATGCATTACCCTTTATTTCTTAATTAAAGGGACATGGCCTTAAAAGGGCACTACGTCACGTTTGGTGGTTTTTTTACTAGATGCTTTCGAATTGCCGAAGCCAATCAGGCCACAGGGTCCAGTTCTTTGTGGTTCCATGATGACTGCACTCCAGCCAATGGGTTATTCCATTTAAAGCCATAATACAGGGGGGAGTATGGGTTTCAAAATGAGTAACCCTGACCAATTACATTTTAAAAGTATACTCCCCGTGTGGAAGATATTTCCAAAATCTTCCACAAGATATAGGTAAAACCATAATACAGGGGGCGTATGGGTTTCAAAATGATTAACCCTGACCAATTACATTTGAAAAACATACTCCCCCTGTGGAAGATATTTCCAGGGGTAGTGTGGATTTCAACTGGAATAGCCCAATCTTCACACTCATCTGCAAATAGTCATCAATTATTTTGATTTGTGTGACATTTAAATGTATCATGCTACAGTTTGTATCTCCAAATTCTGGATTGTCCTTGTCGTTGATAATCTATTATTATTCTCAAGTCGCGTATAAACAAGCTTACAAATGGTGAAAGATCTATATATGACTGATAGAATTTTCTGCTTGAGATACGAGAGTGGAAAACAAGAAGTCAACTTTGATGGTCAGTCAGTTATCAAACCTGACATTATCATTTAACGAAGCGTAAATGTGTCCAAAATTTTATGTGATTTGAAGAAACAAAACTTGGGGTTGTCCACAGATTTGTGAGTTACAGTAACGTATGTCATAGCCATTAGACACTTCACGACGATTAATATAGACACTAACCTTGAAAATATATGCAACAATAAATCGTATATTTTGATATTTGTTTGTTTGTGTTATTATTATTATCTGATTTTACATTTATGAGCATTATCATATTTTTAATTCTTCCAAATACAGGGTGAATCAAAAAAAGTGCAATAGAGAAAAGAATCCATTTTTATTTAAGAACCGAGTTGAAACTTTTAAAACATTTTATAAATTATATATCCATTAGTGACCTTGTGTGAAAAAATTATGGAATTAGCATTTACTGTTTTGTTTTTATGACACATTTTATAGCGATACCCAGTTTTAATGTTTGTCCAAGAGACATCTAAAATTTGAATGTCAGCTCACTTTGTGTAAGGAAGATTTGGTACAACTGCCATTTTCTTCACCTCTTAGGCATTGAAATAAAATGGAGCACCCAAAGTGTTATTTTGCCCTTGTTCTTGTTTGAGAAGAAACATTATTTGTTGTTATTTTCATTTTACCTTTACTTTAAAGATGTTTATTCTCTATCTAAACCATACAAATTTGTAGGCGGGTTTTTCAAATGTCGAAATGAAATGCACGCAAAATTAAAGTGGAGTGAATTACAAAATATCAAGTAAGTTGGACATATTGGAATATAAAAAACTGAAGTTGGAGTCGAGTGAGGTATTAAGGACTTAAAGTAATGTTAAAAAGTTTGTTTGAACAGAAAAATATTAAAATAACGCAAAAATCAACCTTACTTAAGTTAAAGTCAGTTTCAGAGCTGGTGCCTTTATCGTGCATTGTGTGCTCTCATTCAAAATACATGGTATCTCGTAGACAAATAATGAAATTGGATATCGCAGCATAAGGACTCATAAAAATTGAACGGTAGTTGTGATTCACTTTATTTTTTCACAGAAGGTGACAATTGAGTGTGGCATTTATAGAAACTTTCAATAATGGGAAAGTTCAACTTGGTTCTTACATAAATATCGATTCTTTGCTCTATTGCACTTTTTTTTTACTCACCCTGTATCTAATATTTTATCTCTTGTGGTATTACTGTTGCAGATTGTGTTAGTGTGTTGTACGGCCAGTATTGACCCATCCACACCACAGTATCTCTACACCTCATCCAAGAAGGACACGGTTGAGTTATACTGTCGTCTTGGCATTGGTTTCTTAGCATCTATCGCCTACAATGCCATTCTCATCATTGCCTGCTGCTTCTACGCCTTCAAAGCCCGCAAAGTACCAAGTAACTACAACGAATCCAAGTTCATTGCCGCAAGTGTCTATTCAACAGTGGTAGTGTGCGTATCACTCATACCAGTTTACACAACAGCAGTTGGAGTTGTTCAGATGGTGTCCGCCCTGTGTGCTGCTCTTCTCTTGACAGCCTACATTACCTTGATTAGTTTGTATCTGCCAAAGCTTTATGCCATTCATTTTGTGAGCGATGACGAGGATCTACAGATACAGAATTGGCGCACAAGTAACAGGATAGGGACTGAGATAAGCACCAGACCGACACAAAATACCAGCAGTGGTAATAATGACGGTGGTGGAGATTAGAACCATTTTAAAGCATTTCAATAAAGACTGTAGTGGAAGAAGTAGTTCAGAAATAGTTGTATGAAAAGAAAAATGATCCAATTTGTTTAATATTTTTTCTAAGTTATAAAAAATCATGTTGTCATACATACATGTACATATATGATCGCCTGCACATGTACACCATCACCAAGATACCTGACTGCTATACACACAGAGTGCCTACATAATACCAATGCTGCTACTGCACAGGCTACTACACTCACCAGCATGTGGTACTGCACTGGTACTACACTGGTACTCTCCTCCTGATCCTGGTACTGCACAGTACCAGCCAAGTACCTTGGCGACGGTAATCCTGTGCAGACGGCCCCAATAGGAATCTTGTACTTGTGTGCAAAGATAAAAATTATCTTGGTGTAGATTATTTATCCAGTTGGTAAATCAAAGTTGGTAAATTGAATCAAAAACGGGAAATTGTGAAAATATCACCCCGTGCCGATTTTGGGCTATTTCTCCATTTACGATCATGCCCAAAAGTGTCTCCTTTTGACATGACACGTCACATATTTCGTTAACACGACATTACGCCCGTTACCACCGGACGTCATCAGGTGACTAAATCAGGTCGAGCGGAGTTGATTTCCGTCTCTTGCGTGACCAATCGACTTGAATTCGTCGCCTGGTGATGTCATATGTTATTGGACGCAACGTCGTCGCCGTGCATGTTGACGAAACATGTAAGTTCCACTTTTTCATTTAATTTTGTTCTTTTATAAGCTTTTATATAATGAAAATTACACAAGACCTATTAACACAACAATTTTCAAAAACAAAGAGTGAAGTTTCTGAACCCTATTTGAGTCAATACCTAAAGAACTATTTTTACTCGTAGCCGCAAACGTAGGCACCTCTCCCACTACAGTCTTCCACTGATGAATTGTTCGCGCGTTACCTTATAAATGAATATATTTTCAGCATGTCATCCACTTGGCAATTTTAGCCACAAATTTGTGAAAATCCTCAAGTTTCTTCGCCCAACCAAGGCGCAATAAAGCCTTGCCATTGAAATGGTTAATGGCTGAAATTTTGTTGCGTAAAGTGTACAAGATTACTATTTTGGAGTCCAGATTAAATGGGCATGCATTTCGTGATCCACAACCCCCAATTTTAGTCACAAATTTGTGAAAATCCTCAAGTTTCTTCGCCCAACCAAGGCACAGTCAAGCCTTGCCATTGAAATGGTAAATGGTTGAAATTTTGTTGCGTAAAGTGTACAAGATTACTATTTTGGAGTCCAGATTAAATGGGCATGCATTTCGTGATCCACATCCCAGCCTTTAAAGTTTTTGCAAACAAGTTGAGATGTTGATACCATCAGAAACCTAGAACTACACAATTATTTTGTGTTGAAACGTTTCTTGTAGATTCATTCGTTTGACAAAGACATCGTCCAATATCCCGCCCGTTAACTTCCTGAAATTCCAACACATTAGCCTATGGGGCACCGTAACTCAGTGCAGTTATGCGTAACTTGCAAATTCAATGACCGAATCAACTGACATTATGGAAATAACTTTTTCGTGAGTATCTATACTTTGATCAGCTCGTAATCGGCGGGCCTTATAACATCGCGGATTAATATCTATGTATATTGTTACGAGAATGGTCTCGTGACATCTTGCCAGAAGCATCACAAATTATTCGTTCAATTCCGATACGTTGTCTATTTTCTTTAACACACACAATAGAGACCAGACAGGTCAACTATGACACTTCTAACCTGGGTCTACTTTTCGGCGTAAAGCCTAACAATTCCCGCCGAATACGAGCTGATCAAACTGTATCATGTATATTGAACCATCTCTTAAAAGCTAGAATCACGAAATACCCCTTTAAGACTAACAACGTTGATTAACGACTGTTTGTATTTTGAGAGTGAATAAAACATAAACGTAAACAATGTGACTTAAGGTGGTTATATTATTATGTTCTTGACCACGGACAGTGATGGGCAACAGCTTTATTATATTTTTTTAGTACGAGGCACTTCAAATGTGACAGCAGAGTTAGAGTGAAGTGCGTGGAAGTTATGTGAGTCAGAGGTTGAAAATAAGAAAAGATGTAATATAACCAATTAGTATGGAATGGTGGAATATCATCACAAGCTACGTCCTCATGACGTGCTGGATGATCGCCACCCAGTGTTTGGATTTCTTTGAAATGACCGGAAGATCGCCACGCGGCGAACGGGCCTTTTTTCCAGGGTCTATTTATGGGACCCACCGACGGTAACGAATCGCTACGCTGCAGTGTGTGGAAATCCTCTAAGGGTTCACCTGGTGATCATCTGGACAAATTCTAATACTGCTTGACACCACCCGACATAGGAGAATTCCCACTCGCTGCGTAACGATCTTCCGGACATTCATATGGTTATGATGGTCGTCAGTATATCTTCATATATGAAGGGCCGGGTCACAGTGTCATCGCCCCGATATCTTCATGGTAGAAATCGCCATGGTAGGTGGAATCCACAGCCACGCATGACCATTTTGTTCCGACCTTTGAGACGCATAATGAGCCGAACGACATCCGACTAAGGCTACTGACAATATCCTGGTAATTGACCTTTCTGTGTGTGAGTGAGCTTGTATACGCCATGTCTGAGGTCAGTGGTCATATTATGCTTTTAGACTGCTTGCACGAGTGAGTGGAGCTAGCCTATACGCTGCGCTATAGTACGGCACATATAAAATCAGAATTTTTGTAAGTTTTTGAGTTCAAGACGCAAGCTTCTTTCTCAAGACGCAAGCTAACGACTATCATATCCGTTCAATACATATATTCAAGTGCAAGGAACCAAATCTGGCTTCTTCAGACTAAATAAATTACGGGAGATATTCATCATTTTCTACCGCGGTATCCAAAGATTTATCGTCTGAATATCAAATCGTGCATAGCACATTCACGTATATCGATCCCGGGTATTCATTTCAATGTCTCTGCTGTGTAATGTAATTATTAACCGGGCGATGTCGGTGTGCGGGTGTGAACTTATTTTTGGACACGCCTCTAAAAATATAATGATACCCACACAGTGATCTGTCTGTACACAGATTATATTTTGAAAAGGCTATGGTGTATCACATGTTACCACATGTCAGTCATCAGATAGTTATTGGACCATGTAAACCTGCAAAAAACGCGATATAGGCCTACTTCTCAGCCTATGGTAAACAAATACAAACGTTGCCTGACAATCGTCACGTGGCGATTCTCCGATCATTTAAAACTAATCTAAACATTGCGTGGCCAGGGGCGTATCAACTGCCCCGGGAGCCCTTATCAGCTCCTTATCAGCTCCATCTTTTTCGCTTTTGCTCTATTTCATTGCCCTCGGGCCCCTGACTTCGTCCACCCTGTCCACCTCCTTGCTACGCTACACTGTACGTGGCGATCCTCCGACATCGGAGGATTCCCACTCACCGCGTGGTGATCCTCCAAACCCGTAGATTCCCACTCATTGTGTGTGTGTGTGGGGTGGGGGTGGGTGTTGTGATTCCTGGTGATATGATATGATGGTGTTCTCCCAAGCACGTGGCAAGGGTCAATTATACCATACTTGTCTATATACGAATCCAACTAGCCAAGTCATGGTTAGGATTTGGTCGGCCATTACTGGGTTCCGGGTGCACCTAACTGGTGTTGTGACTGCCCAATTGGGTGGATTAAAACCCGCTTAAAAATCGATGTTATATTGTATTGTGTTGTAAACTTTCATCATTCTTTTGTCTACGTGTAACACGGGTGATGGAATGCAGTTTAAAATTCCCGCCAAGGACGCATCATTTACATTTCTGGTGGGATTTACTCAGCGGGGACCCAGTTATGGCTGCTATTGAGGTGTAGGAATGCGTGAAATTGGATTCGTCTATAACTGGGGTAACATACCTTCTAGATCAACTTCCTTGGCTCCCACATGGCACAACGATATTCATATTGTAGTCTGCATTATGTAGACATCTCCAAATCATTATAAACATTGTATACCCTGCTATTCACCGTAGAAGTAGATACGTAACCGTAATTATACGTAAACGTAATTATCAGAGAGATTGCGATTTCCAAACGTACGTATCGAACGTACGTGGAATATATTAAAAACCACTCTCCTGTGACGGGATTTTGAATAGATTCCACGTATGTTCGATGCTACGTTTGAAATCGCAATCTCTATCGTAGCAATGGGTGCATACTATCTTTGAATGTATCGCCTTGCACTAGATCACCGTGGTCATCTGGGGCGGACATGTTATAATGAATTTAAAAGAGCAGCAACGACACCACTTGCATTACATTCCAGATGTTAAATCTACATCATATGCAAAACTTGAGGAAAAATGAATGTGGCGTTTTTATTTTAGGGCCATTTTTCTTTAACCGGTTTTTACATGTAGCCCAAAGGATAGAGCGCCTGTTGAGGGGGATATAACCCCCATTTAAGTAGAGTCCCTATATATGGAGAGTTGCGACAACTTCCAAAAATCCGCCATTTTGTGTCCAAATTGTGTCTAAAGTCAGGTATTAAAACCGACCGCTATATGTGCAGTACCGCATGCGGTAAAAATAGTTCCTAAAGTTATACAGTAAGTCTATGGGAAAATCCTGCCAATTTGCATATAAATGGTCATAACTTTAAAAAAACGACCTCCAAACTCATTATACGTACACATATTAAAAGCTAACACAATAATGATTCCAAATTTGGGCATACCAATTCTCATTTACAAGTCACGTGCCGGGGTCACGTGACCAAAATCTTAGCTAAAACGTCAAAAAACCATAATTTTTGTGATTTTGATGAAAATCAAGGGAAAAAACGGTTTAAATGAGTCTAACTCCGTTATTTTTTTTAACCTTGGATCTGAAACTTTGCAGATATGTCAAGGTTGATAAAAACTTACCATATATAGTAAAATAAAGTGAGTCTTATATTTTACTGTTGCCATGGTAACGTTAAGTTTATACTCCCAGAAATTATCTACCATTCTAGTAGAACGATTTAGTCTATAATTATCTTAACATTATTACTACATTACAGTCAGTTCTTGTTGAGTCAGTTTTGTTTCAATAACGTCATTATGTGGCAAACGGCCGAATCATGATTCGTCTTTTGATAAAGTCATGTTATTACAAGTATAAAATTATTTTGAATTAGAGATCAAATGCTTGCAATAATAAAATATCTCTAGATGGCAGCATATCAATTCTCCAACATTGAAATCGCAATGCTCTTTTGCTTCAAATCATTGTTCTCCAACGATGTTCAGTGTGATAAGTAGCGAAAGAGGACGGCATACAGGGTTAGCTACCGGTGCAGCGCCAGAGGTGCAGCGCAGTCAACGATTATCACCGTTAAGAAATTGATATGTTGCCCTCATGAGTTAAAGTGTTAATCCCTTGTTCAATAATTCATGCGTAACATGAAGCCACGCTTATTCAGGAAGCTAAAAAGAACAACACCAAAGAAAACAAGGATAAGTTTACAAAAGCTAGAAAGGACTACAATCATGCAGAGAAGGTAGCCAGAAGGAGCTATAACAACAAGTAGGGGAAAGAACTCTCAGATGGCAACCTCAGCAGCAAGAAATGGTGTGAACAGGGACCAGGGCCGGCACATCCTCCTCTCAGCTATGACAACATCATCACGTCATGTGCCCCGAGAAACACCAGCGGTCACGTGACGACCACGGAATAAACCAGTGGCTCCGAAGGCTTGTGGATGCAAGCCGCAGGCTACCACAGCTCTGAATATAATAGTCGTGAGACGTAAGTTAAAACTTTCTTATACTATTTTTGAGTATTTTGTATCCTTATATTTGGCAATTTTAGCCCCAAAAGTGCCAATTTTTGGGCGCTTCGCACGAATTTTATTCCACTTTTGCACTAGATTTCATCAGTTTAGCTTCGGTATGGCAAAATTTTTCGCGCGCTTCACGCGCATTTGTACCCTGGACTTATTCTGTCGCCAAAAGGCGCTGGATTCACTATACTTCAACAATTTTTTTTCAACCCCATCTCCCCATGTTAAAAAGAATGATCTACGCCACTTAGCGCAGAACTTGCAAGACCACTCAGCCTGCTGCTTGAGCTTTGCTTCTCCCAGGGAGGTTTCCTAAGCCAATGGAAGACTACGTCTGTCATCCATATTCACAAGAGAGATTCTAAGTCTAATCCATCTATGCATACCGCACCATCTCTCTGCTCTACATCATGAGCAAGGTCATGGAGGCTGTTGTACAGAACCAACTTCAGGAATACCTCCTTGGAAACCAACTGATATTGGATAGGCAATTTGGATTTAGGCCATACTGCAGTTACTGTCCGTTTTCCTATACACAATACACAGTGCTCTTTCCCATTGACGCGTGACCTCTACAAATAGCCCTACGTTAAATGTATGGGGGTATGACTAGTAAACGTCGCTGTGTGAAAAATAACCGGCCAATATTAAAAGTACTCTTCTAAAGTTCTAGAAAATATAGTTTTTAACATGTCCTAAATTTTTAGCTAATTTAGATGTTTGGAAATATTCGTACTTTGGTGTTTTAGTTAATGTTATAGGTAATAGTACATTGCCTAGTTAACGTCGCTGTGTGAAAAATAACCGGCCAATATTAAAAGTACTCTTCTAAAATTCTAGACAATATAGTTTTGTAACATGTCCTAAATTTTTAGCTAATTTAGGTGTTTGGAGAGGGTCGTACTTTTGTGTTTTAGGAAGGATATGTAAACGACAGATAACACCAAAAATATGAAGAAATTATTTCCAAACCGTGTTAAGTCAACAATCATTATGTTGCTCATTTTCAAGAATGCTGGTTTACAAAAAGCACGCCATTGTCTCATTTCGTGAACAAAAGTACACATACCATTGTTTCCTTTCGTTTCCTTTATAATCGGTTACCCAACTGAAGCTATAATACAAACTTGATTGCGATATCGCACATGAAAACAGTCACATGTGCACAGCCAGAGAAGATCCGATTTAATCAGTTGAGCTGTTTCAATGAGTGTTATCTTGGTTTAATAGCTTTTAATGGGGTTAAGTCCTGCAAAGGTCGAGATGAATTCTACTGTCATGACTGTAGACATGACTGCATCATGCCACATCACAGCACAGCTGATATCCTTACAGTACTGACCCAAGAGTGGTCCAACTCCAGGCAACAAAGTGCGTCTAATTGCACTGGCGATTAAAGGAGCATTTGACAACGTCTGGTATAATGGCCTTTGCTCGAAACTCATGGCAAAAGGAGTATCCGGCAATCTGCTCACCTGAATTAAGAGCTACCTGATAGATCGTTCTATAAAAATTCCAAAAAGTTCCAAAAAAGTACTTCCTCCATCAATGCATCTGTTCCCCAGGGGTCAATATTGGCCCCACTTTGTCTTCATTGATGACCTTGGTGATGAGTGTGAAAACCAACTCTACCTCTATTGATTCCACCTTGTTCTGTGAGATTACATCTACAGACAAACCTGGAGCTGTTACTGTTAAACTCAACAGCAATGAACAGAAACTTGAGGATCTGGGCAGACAGATGGAAATGTAAGACAATGACAATATCAAGAAAGAGGAATCCAACCAAGCTAGATCTCATGTTTGGTACCAACAAATTGGCTGAGAAGGAGGAGCTGGAGATCCTGGGAGTCACAGACTCACAGTTGACAGCAAGCTGACCGGGAAGGTCTTGTCCAAGAGGCATCTAAAATTTGAATGTCAGCCCACTCTGATCTGTGTAAGGTAGATTAGGAACAACTGCCATTTTCTTAACCTCATTGGCATTGAAATAAAATGGAACACCCAAAATGATATTGCCATTGGTCTTGTTTGAGAAGAAACATTATTTGTTGTTATTTTCATTTTACCTTCACTTTAAAAGATGTTTATTCTCTATCAAAAATATACACATTTGTAGGCTGGTTTTTCAAATGTCAAAATGCAATGTTCGCAAATTGAAGTGAACTGAATTACAAAATATCCAGTCATTAGAGAATGAATTTGGAGAAAACCTTCTGATAATTACAAACACTCGCTGAGCAGCAAGACATTCCCTCTAAGCTTTTTAATCCGATAAGCTGATTATCTATTTGTTTTCATGAATTGGAAGACATTCTTTGGTGTATTACTGAGCTCAATCATCTGAAATTACTGGAGCGTCAGCCACCCAGGCTGGTGGCTCAGCATAGTATTTTATTAACAGAAGGTTTTCTCCAAATTCGTTTCCTAATGAAGTTGGACATATAGGGATTTAAAAAAAAATTGAGTTTGAGTCGAGTGAGGTATGAAGGCCTTAAAGTAATGTTAGAAAGTTTGTTTGAACAAAAAAATATAAAAATAAAAAAATAACGCAAAAATCAACCTTATTTACTAACTTTAACTTTAAAAAAAGTTAAAGTTAGTTTCAGAGCTGGTGCCTTTCTTTACCAGGCATTGCGTGCTCTCATTCAAAATACATGGTACCTCGTGGACAAATAAAGAAATTGGGTATCGCAGCAAAAGGACTCATAAAATTAAACGGTAGTCGCGATTCACTTCATATTTTCACAGAAGGTGACTATTGAGTGTGGCATTTACAGAATTTTTCAATAATGGGAAAGTTCGACTTGGTTCTTGCATAATATCAATTCTTTGCTCTATTGCACTTTTTTTTCACTCACCCTGTGAGTTGGCATTGCAACATTGGCCCAATGTTGGAATGCCATTCCTGTTCCGATAGTTGGCATTGCAACATTCGGCCAATGTTGCAATGCCATTCTTGTTTCGATAGTTGGCATTGCAACATTGGGCCAATGTTGCAATACCATTCATGTCTCGATAGTTGGCATTGCAACATTGGGCCAATGTCGGAATGCCATTCCTGTTTTGATATTTGGCATTGCAACATTGGGCCAATGTTGGAATGCCATTCCTGTTCCGATAGTTGGCATTGCAACATTGGGCCAATGTTGGAATGCCATTCCTGTTTCAATAGTTGGCATTCCAACATTGGGCCAATGTTGCAATGCCATTCTTGTTTCGATAGTTGGCATTGCAACATTGGGCCAATGTTGCAATACCATTCATGTCTCGATAGTTGGCATTGCAACATTGGGCCAATGTCGGAATGCCATTCCTGTTTTGATATTTGGCATTGCAACATTGGGCCAATGTTGGAATGCCATTCCTGTTCCGATAGTTGGCATTGCAACATTGTGCCAATGTTGGAATGCCATTCCTGTTCCGATAGTTGGCATTGCAACATTGGGCCAATGTTGCAATGCCATTCATGTCTCGATAGTTGGCATTGCAACATTGGGCCAATGTCGGAATGCCATTCCTGTTTTGATATTTGGCATTGCAACATTGGGCCAATGTTGGAATGCCATTCCTGTTCCGATAGTTGGCATTGCAACATTGGGCCAATGTTGGAACGCCATTCTTGTTTCGATAGTTGGCATTGCAACATTGGGCCAATGTTGCAATGCCATTCATGTCTCGATAGTTGGCATTGCAACATTGGGCCAATGTCGGAATGCCATTGCTGTTTCGATAGTTGGCATTGCAACATTGGGCCAATGTTGGAATGCCATTCCTGTTTTGATAGTTGGCATTGCAACATTGGGCCAATGTTGGAATGACATTCCTGTTCCGATAGTTGGCATTGCAACATTGGGCCAATGTTAAAATGCCATTCCTGTTTCGATAGTTGGCATTGTAACAGTGGGGCAATGTTGGTATGCCATTCCTGTTTCGATAGTTGGCATTGCAACATTTGATCAATATTCATAGAGCAATGCACTTTGGCCGGTTTAGTCATCAAAATATTGCCTATATTAACTTAAAACACTTCATCAAATGTACACACCCAGGTTAGCTCAATCGGTACGGTAAGGCAGCAGACTCTCATACAGAAGGTCCCTGGTTCAAATCCCGTTAGGTAAAGTAAGGTAAGTGACTTGTATAAAATTATGCTAGGCAATTTTGTAATGTAACACTTAATGTAAGGGGTGTACCCTCGGGTGGTGAATTCTGAAAGTGGTCCGCCAAAATCGCTTTCCCCCTCTTTGGCCGTGCCAAAAATCTTTGCCCCCCTTGACGTGCCAAAAACCCTTTGCCTCCCTTTTGATGTGCCAAAAATCTTTGCCCCCCCCTCTTACACATGCAAGATTTTGGGGAACCTGAATTTAAAACCTTAAATTGTCTTATCATATAATGCGAGTGTACAGAGCAGAATAATTTGCATATTTGAACGTGTTCCTAACGTTTTCCTACATCTTTTTAGGGCGTAATATATAGAAACGGCGCCAAAAATCGCTTGTCCCCCCTTTTCGACCTGCCAAAATTGCTTGACCCCCTTTCGACCTGCCAAAAATGCTTGCCCCCCTCCTTTTGGCCTGCCAAAAATCTTTGCCCCCCCTATAATTCACCACCCCGGGGGTACACATAATTATTGCACCATCCCTAAGGACAGTATTCACCAAAGGCGACGTACAAAAATGCATGCCGACCCAAATTTCGGAAATTTCAGGAACAATTTTTTTGTATTTTCTCAAATTGCAAATTATTTACAGATTTTGGTGACCCTACTTGCACGGTCCGTCCGCCCGTAGAATAGGGTTTCCTTTTTTCGTCGCCTAACTACTATTTTTGATTTTTTTTCATGATTTTGTCTCAATGAGCTTCAATGGGCTTATTTGCCTTGGTTGGCATCTAGACATAGGGCCAACATAGGCCCGATGGCAGAAAAAACATTGCACAATGTTGCAAGCCAATGTTGGTCCAATGTTTGGACTTAATACATTGGGCCAACATTTGATCAATGTTGGACCTTGGTTGGCATTTCGACATTGCGCCAACACAGGCCCGATGGCAAAAAAGACACTGGCCCAATGTTGGTCCAATGTTTAGACTTAATTAGTTAAAAAATTGGGCCAACATTGGACCAATGTTGGACCTTGGTTGGCATCTAGACAGTTGGCCAACATATAGGCCCGATGGTAAAAAAGACATTGGCCCAATGTTGCAAGCCAATGTTGGTCCAATGTTTGAACTTAATACATTGGGCCAACATTTGACCAATGTTGGACCTTGGTTGGCATTTCGACATTGCGCCAACACAGGCCCGATGGCAAAAAAAGACATTTGCATATTTGAACGTGTTCCTAACGTTTTCCTACATCTTTTTAGGGCGTAATATATAGAAACGGCGCCAAAAATCGCTTGCCCCCCTTTCGACCTGCCAAAAATTGCTTGACCCCCCTTTCGACCTGCCAAAAATTGCTTGCCCCCCCCTCCTTTTGGCCTGCCAAAAAATCTTTGCCCCCCCCCCTATAATTCACCACCCTGGGGGTACACATAATTATTGCACCACCCCTAAGGACAGTATTCACCGAAGGCGACGAAAAAAGAAAACCCTGTAGGCTGTTCTACGGGCCCGACCGACCCAGATTTTGAACAAATTGGGGAAAACAAATTTTCCTGTACAAATGCATGCCGACACAAATTTCGGAAATTTCAGGAACAAATTTATTTTTTTGGTATTTTCTCAAATTGCAAATTATTTACAGATTTTGGTGACCCTACTCACGGTCCGTCCGCCCGTAGAATAGGGTTTCCTTTTTTCGTCGCCTAACTACTATTTTTGATTTTTTTTCATGATTTTGTCTCAATGAGCTTCAATGGGCTTATTTGCCTTGGTTGGCATCTAGACATAGGGCCAACATAGGCCCGATGGCAGAAAAAACATTGCCCAATGTTGCAAGCCAATGTTGGTCCAATGTTTGGACTTAATACATTGGGCCAACATTTGATCAATGTTGGACCTTGGTTGGCATTTTGACATTGCGCCAACACAGGCCCGATGGCTAAAAAGACACTGGCCCAATGTTGGTCCAATGTTTAGACTTAATTAGTAAAAAATTGGGCCAACATTGGACCAATGTTGGACCTTGGTTGGCATCTAGACAGTTGGCCAACATATAGGCCCGATGGTAAAAAAGACATTGGCCCAATGTTGCAAGCCAATGTTGGTCCAATGTTTGAACTTACATTGGGCCAATGTTAATTGTTATCTGGGCGTCCTCTACAAAATGCACACCGGGGTGTGCCTACCAGATCTGAAAGTACTGAGCTCTACTGAGCCATTTTTTGTAGTCAGAAAAAGAGCTAAAAAAAAAAAAAAAAAATAAAAAAAAATAAAAAATAAATAAATAAATATTATAGATAAATAAATAAACAAACAATAAAGGTTGGTTAATAAATAAATAAATAAATAAATAAATAAATAAATAAATAAATAAATAAATAAATAAATAAATAAATAAATAAATAAATAAATAAGGGACCGTTCATTATTTCCACCGGAGGGGGGCCGGGAGAATACATGGGGGTCAGATGGTTTTTGTCAGGCAAAAAGGGGGGGGTCAGATGGTTTTTAGTTATTGAAAGGGGGGGTCAGATGGTTTTGCATCTCAAAAATCCTGGAGCTTCCGGGGGCTTCGCCCCCTGGACCCCCATCTAATAGAAATTCACCTTTTCAGAAATTATATTATGGTTGTGTGATGGACAAATGTTTCGGACAAAATTAATGTGCAGTGACTGCCACTGAGTAGTGAACACATACAAACCACAGACACCCTAGCCCTATGGATGGGGTGTACATGTCTGTGTGCATGTTTTCTCTCTTTCAAGAGTTTAATGAATTAGAAAGTTCCATGAAAGGAATTTTAGATATTTTTATATAGTCAAAATATTAATTAAAATATGTATAATTATCAATTATTTCATTAACGATAACAGTAATGATTCTGGGAAGTGAAATCTAAATAATTTTGTGGATATGTTGGATATTGTGATAACAAATTTTGAATCAAATTTGAGATCTATTTTGACATTTTTAGATAATCATTTCACATTTTACATGGATCTAATTGGACTTTCTGTGTCCAAGTTTGAGCCGAACCGAGTCTGTTTGTGAGCTTTTGTGTCCGAGTCCGGCAAAAAGTGGACTTGAGTCTGATCGATACATCACCATAGGCGTAGATCCCTCCCAATATTTTGCCAGGGGGATGCCCCATACAATCACCCCCCCCCCCCCAATGTTGACACCTAAATATAGGTTTCTGACCACATATTTGCCCATTTTAGCCCCAAAAGTGCAAATTTCCGCGCGCTTCGCCCGCATTTATTATTCCACTTTTGCACCATATTTCATCAGTTTAGCTACAAAATATCAAAAATGTTCGTGCGCTTCACGCGCATTTGTACCCTAAACTTATTTTGACGCCAAAAGGTGCTGGATTCACTATACTTCAAGAATTTTTTCCAATCCCATCCCCCCCCAATGTCAAAAAAGAAATCTACGCCACTGTACATGTACATCACTAATTTATGGTAAGATGTCACAAACTACTTTTTATTCCTTTTAATATAGGCCTACTGATGAAGAAGATTTTGCAACTCATTCATTTTACACCAAATGGGGCTATGTACTGCACCCAGTATCAACATGTATGAGAAGTTGATGCATACTTACAGGCCCATTCTCCGTTAAAGCGTCCAAGTTTGGTCTCAGGAATGACAAAATGCCAACCACAAAGAATTAATAAAATTCATTCAGAATCGTAAACTTTAATAGTTTAAGAACACAAAACAATGCATGGGTGATTGTTCAACAATACTTCATTTTTGAGCAATATTACTTGTACGTATTGGGGGTAACGTATCAGTGGTAACGTATCTGTGAAACCCTTTCCTATCTTTGTCTTAATCGTGCAAGTGTAAAAACTGACCGAATTAATACCCATACTTGATCAGTCATCACCCAATGTACTAAAGTCTGGTATGGTATTTGGCTTCATTTATCATAGCGTTTTTTCCGAGGGGAGTCTAATTTAGGTAACGTATCTGTGAAGGCATGAACGTAAAGTCAGGACTTTTTGCCATTAATAGACCTGATTTTGTTTACTTTGAAACCATTATGTTTTGTTCCATATATATAATATAACTATGGAGCCTGCTTGATCCATCACATATGAGAACATTCATCTAGCCAATTATTTTCACAGATTGTTATCTATTAGAAATATGGTAACGTATCTGTGAACAATATTGGCGACATAGTCTGAAAGACCTGTTGGAAAAATTTAATAATCTGTGTTGTGATGATTTATAGGCCCCTACTTTATAATTAGGGCATGATACCAGCTAATGAAAAGTACCTATAATCCATTATATGCGCGCATGTTTAGAGAGCAGGGACACATTATACTGAACACACCTTGGCTGGCGACATGGAGGAAAACAGTGGATATGCATAATCATCTTTATTGTTTTATACTTTCTAGGCATGTTACAACCTCTAGCCTCACACATTTTAAAAAGCAACTCCTAAGTATAAGTTATATTATTAAAAGTTATTTCTTTCTGACGAAACAAGTCTGAATACGACTTGAAACTATGGGCGACACATATTTGGCATTTTGGACGCTTTATCGGAGAATGTGCCTACAATAAGATTGAAAATTAATAAATCAGCTTGATAGTTCTGTATGATTGAATTAAATTACAACTTAAAAAATGAAATTAATTTGTTTACAGCCATTTTAGCCTAATATAAAACTAATGAATTATAATAATTTTGACCCCAAGTTTCCAAACCTGCCACTTGAAAGATTGTTCTTGGTGCAAAAAAACCTATGGATAATATCACTGTGGTTTGTTCAGGGGCCTGTGGTATTGAAGTAGGCCTACATGTAGGCCTACATACTAGCTGGAGCACAGGGTGGCAGTTTTAAAAATAAATAAAAATAAAAAGCTGTGTACATGCATGTGAAATAGGGGGGCTAAATAATATTTTCGAAAAATAAATAAAACAAGTTAAAATACCCTGTAGGGTTCTACCTAGTTGAAGGTAGGCCCTATATGAGGATGTGCCACCATTTTGGGGTCCTTTTCAGCGATTTTGGTATATTGATGTATAAAAGACCAATAGGCCTATATTGGAGAAAAGTGCCCAATTACTGCAATTAGGGTAAATTTAGGTGCTTTTTGTGAAAAATTGGTATAGGCCTACTGACAGCCGGGTGGCAAAAACAGTAAAGGCATATGTGGCAGTGACGTGATGCGTTGAGGCAGCTGATCCATGCTCGCATCTATTGCGGGTCATTGCGCGTGTGCATACGTCAGGTGGGGGGTCATATGATTTTCATGTAGCTCGGAGGGGGGGGTCATATGGTTTTTGTTATCGGAGAAGAGGGGTCACATAGTTTTCGGCAGTGACTTTCTGTCTGCTCCCCGTCCCCCCTCCGGTAGAAATAATGAACGGTCCCTAAATAAATAAATAAATAAATAAACAATAAAGGTTGGTTCGGATGAATAGGGGATGAATGTATCTAGGGTTTGGTCGTTCGGGTTACATCATTTATTTTTAGTGCTGTCAATCACCTAAATAAGTATGTCCTTTTTGACCGCCTGGAGGCCTTGATGACAGGTTGACACAAAGCCGGTGTTGAAACGGCTGTGTTGATTGGCTGAAACTTGATCACATGCTACGCGGGCATCTCAGCAGCCGAGTATGATCACTTTGGCGCTGGATTCGAGCTAGACGGTCCTGTCGTAGTCCTGTTGTCCCAAATTTCTTTGTAAAATTCCTTTGTTTATTACACTTAATCCTCCAAAATGTTCGTCTTAAAGAGAGGTAAGATACTATATTTCACATTGGACTTAATAATGGTACATAGAATCGTGTCCGATTCGTGAAATTGTAATGTTTTCGTGTGATCACGCAGAGCAATGACGATTTGTGTAAATTTTGTTTACAGATGGCCGCAAAGAGATCGTCCACTTCGACAAAATAACTTCAAGAATTCAGAAGCTTTGCTATGGCCTGAACGCCGACTTTGTAGATCCGGTAAGTCTATAGTATTGTGTAACATTTGGTTATAATACTTGCGAAATTGATGGCATTTGGACTTCAAAATAAGCGTAAAATTGCTAAGTCACGGAAATGGCGCGAGATAACCTTAAACCGCGGGAAATCTATTTCTGACATGTACCGTTGCACGTTCGACTAAATGTTTTTGTGTCGAACTGATTGTCATGAACTCCGTTTCAAATGCTTATGTGATACATGTTGATGGTATTTTTTTTTGGAAATTGTGTTTTGTTATGTTGTGGATGTGGTGCAATCGAAACAACAATCGATCGATTAATTAGGGACCGTTATACGCGCGGGAAATATATGGGAAGGCAGTCATCCGTTTCGCTCAGCACAACACATGAACAATGTACAGGCATCTCGATTATCATGACATGTACGGTTAATTTTTACATGAAAAACTGTCATGACTGTTTAATAATATTACTTGTCCTTGCCAATACCAAGTACCATTGTTTGATATGATGAATAATGCTTTGTAAAATTGAAATGTGGACAATCTGAGAGACAATAATAAATTGAATTTTAAAAAAGTTAAAATTGTTCACCCCAGACCCAGTCCCCCCATCACTTTTTCATTTTGGCCAAACATGCAAACCTTTCATTATTCTCATGAAAAGGAAATTATCCAAAAGTTTATAATTAATAAAACTTTTAATAAAAAAAATAGTAAGTGAAATAAATAATACATGAATATGAAAGATCAATAATTGAATTTTGAGGCCTGGTTAAAAAATATTTTTATTTATTTACTTTTTTTTTAAATTTTCGGGCGGGGACCAGGATTCCTGCCCGAAAATTTGATCGGGTACCCGAGTACATAATTACCTGTTAGTTGAGAGCCCTAGAAGGCACGGACCCCCCCCCCCCCCCTAAGTTTTTTTTTAATGCTTTGGACCCATGCATGCATGCTAGGCATGAATATGATCACAAAATTTTCCAAATAGGATATTTCACATGGAAATTATTTTGTCCAGGGCTGTCAACTTTTTGGAATTGCTTGGCGTGAGACAGGCGTACCGGGATTTGCCGACTCCAATATTCATTTTGAACCATGAGTATTTGAGCCACGGCGCTCGAGAATGTGAAAAGCAGGGGGGTTGGTAGGAACAACAATGAATATGCATGAGATTTTACTCATTTTCCAGCTTTTTGTGTGAGATTTACTACCTAGTCGTGAGATTATACTACCTTGGCGTGAGAAAGTGACCCAATGCGTGAGACTCACGGCCAATGCGTGAGAGTTGACAGCCCTGTTTTGTCTAAAATGGCGATTATTTAACTTTAAAAATGAGGGGTCAACCATGTCTGTAGGACAAAAATCAGCAAAGTTATGCTTCCGTCAATTGCAAGCCCGGCTACCAGGGACCCGGGCACTGTAGACACAATACCCGGGACTGTCACCCTGAAATTACCAGAAAGTAGGTACCCGGGACTGTACCCGGGATGTACAATCAGTCGGGGCCATGAAAATACTTAAATTTTGGATTTGCTGATTAAAAACATTGAAAATTAATACAGCACTTTGAAACCCGGCTGGCATGGGCAGGGACAGTACCGGGGTTTCACCCAATTTGTGCCCGGTACCCGGGCATAGCGGGATTATTACAATTGCCTTTGGTAATCTCCCCCGCTACGTCCCCGCTGTGCCCGGGTCCCTGGTAGCCGGGCTTGCTTAGCCTTGCAATTGACGGAAGCATTATGGGCAAATGTACGTTTTTAAAATTTAAAATTCTGCATTTTTCTGCGGCCATCATTGACAATGACTTACTGTACAAAAACCAAGTAATGCATCATTTTTCATCATGGCGATCTGTTCTACACAAAGGCGATTTTATTTATGAAATCTAGCTAGTATCACTGCATGATGACTTCTGCTGTATACGGGATAAAGTACCAGCCCTTTTTAGACTCCAGTTTCTGGTGTCCAAATTTCCAAATGTTGTATTTACTTATGGGGATTACACTACCTAGTTAAGCCATTTACTGTGGTCGCAACTTTTTGAGCTGAACGTCGCCCTCTATAATAAGCAATGTGGACATTTTGGTATAAATCCAAACACGGCTTGATCAATTCTCTTGTTTTAAAGTTTGGAACATTGACTGATTAGTTATGCGTCAAGTGAATGGGGTTTTGTTGTTAATGTTATTGTTTATCATCTTCACTGAGGAATACAGCATGTTTATAAAAAATTTCGGCCCAAAAAAAGTTGCACTTTTCTACATACATTGTAGGCTTTTTATGCATCACTTTTGGTTTCAGACCTCTTTCACTTACGCAAATTAATCAAAAAGGAATGCTTTATGCATGTATTAACATTGGTAAATTTATTACAAAGGAACAACTGTTAACTTCAATGATACATCTTGAGTTCACTGATTAATTTAACTAATGGACCAACAGATTTTTGGTTAAATCTTTTTATGCTGGATCCCAATACATTTTTCATTGGTCATTCCTTGAATGGTTCAAAAATCATTTATATGGGTGGCCGTTATCAAGACTCAACTTCTTACAAGCGGACAAGTGTAGGGACAACATCACCTTAAAGGCCTTTGCAGCATGCGGGGAAGCAGCTTGACCAACAGCAGAGAAGACCGTGCTTGGAAGCCATCTCACATGAAGGAAGGCCTATTCATTATTGAAAGACATTAATGAGCTTCAGCATTCATTTTAATTTATTCACTGAACCATAAAAACTGTTTTCGAATGTGACACCTAAATCAGCAAATGTTTAGATTTAATTAAATTAAAGATGCTTCTTTTTGATTGAATTACTCACTTTTAAAAGGGGAAAAATTGTCAAACACAAATTGAAGCATCAAAAGTAAATGTAGAAAAATTCAACTTTTTTTTGGCTGAAAATTTCATAAATGGCTGTATTTTTGCAATGAAGATGATAAAAAGTAGCAACAAAATTCTGCTCACTTGATGCATAACTAATCAGTCTGTTCCAAACTTTAAACCAAGAGAATTGATCAAGCCGTTTTTCGATTATACCAAAATGTCTTCGGGGGGACTTACTTTTTTGGAACCGTTTATGTGCGTTTGTACGTAGAAATGCAAGTGAGTGCTTAACATACAAAGTAGTAGATGATATTTTAACGTTTTTTTCCACAGACTGCAATCACCATGAAAGTGATTAGCGGGATCTACCATGGCGTCACCACAGTTGAATTGGATACTCTTGCTGCTGAGACTGCTGCCACCATGACAACAAAGCATCCCGATTATGCAATACTTGCAGCTCGTATCGCTGTCTCCAATCTTCATAAAGAAACAAAGAAACTATTCAGTGGTAAGCTATATTATACAACACAATTCTTTTTGACAAGTCTTTAGCCAAGATTTCATTGAACATTTTTTTAAGTCTTAGTTTGCAAGTAATACTAATATGCTCGTAATTCAAGGCAATCAAAGTGTTGGCCAGGAACACATCTCAGGCAATTCCTCAACGTGTCATGGAATGGATGGGCAGAAAAATGAGATAATTGTATGTTTACCGTATTTCCTTGAATAGTCGCCTCCCCCCTCAAATAAACGCCCCCACCACTTTCTTCAACCAAGATGTTTCAAAAAATGCCGATATTTCCATGCTCTCTTGTATAGTAAGCTTACCAAGTAGTATGTTCGATATAAATAGCAGCAATAATTGTGAACCAAATGTCAGTGTTTCTAGTTCATCATTTTAGCGTGATTTTTATTTTTAAGCTTACCTAATGATTTTAATAGGAAAAATGACCTATTAAACGCCCACCCCCCCTTTGGAAAATGCAACGCCCCCGCCAGGGGCGTTTATTCGAGGAAATATGGTACATTGTAGTTTGTGTCAACG
The DNA here is from genome assembly GCF_039555335.1 of Amphiura filiformis. Classification (NCBI taxonomy): domain Eukaryota; kingdom Metazoa; phylum Echinodermata; class Ophiuroidea; order Amphilepidida; family Amphiuridae; genus Amphiura; species Amphiura filiformis. The sequence goes on from NC_092636.1 coordinate 54,348,617, forward strand.
CAACAAAGTTTCAAAACAGGCCACAAAACCCAGCACTTGGCAGAAAACTCCTTGAATATTGCGATCTACTGTAAAAACCTCGATAGTGCTTACTATCGAGCACTTTTAAACATGCAAACATGAAGAGCCTCATTAACAAAAGTGTAAAGGGTTTTGAGCAATTATCGATACACATAGTTATACGATCAAGTAAACCTGCTAATTTGTGTCTTGCCCCATTAGCTCAGTTGCTAAAACGCCGGACTATGGTACAATTTCATGTTTTCAAAAGCGCTTGATAGTAAGCACATAATTGCTAACTGTCGAGTTTTTACGGTACATGTATGCTCATTGCATTATGCACAATATCCATCCTTCCAAAACATTTTTAATGTGTTGTGACGTGTGGGTAGTTAGCCCAAAATTACAATGGTCGAAGAAGAAGGGTGGGTATATTGTTTTGCTGAATACGTTGATGTTTGGGAAATTGCCCCCAACAAAAACAAAATTTGTTCTTACTAATAAGTATGTTTTTTGAAATATTATTTGTGTCGTTCACGAACTTCACGTAATGTATCAACTTAATCTGGAGAAAGATAAAATTAGGCTTCTGCAGGATAGGTGACAATTATTTCAGGCATGTTTTCTATTGTGATATTTTATACCTGCTATTTTGTGTTTAATTTCCTTTCAGCTGTGATGGCCGACTTATACAACTATACAAATCCCAAGAACAACCTGCATTCACCTCTCATCTCTGAAAAAACCCATAAACTCATCCAAGACAATGCAGCGGTAAGTGAAAGAGAGAATCGTTTTTTATTTGTGCATTTTTTGTACTTATTTGGTATTTGGATGTGCCCATTTTAGGGACCAAATTTTTATTTGTACATTGTAAGCTTATACAGTTTTTAGACTTGAATTGGCAGACATTCTTAATCTAGAATTGGAGATCTTTGCAATGACAGGACTTCTGCATTTGAGTGCTGCACAGTGCAAATCAGGGTTCGCGTTTTAATGTGTGCCGTCATTGCGTCCTGGGTGCAAAATTTTGGAAATGGGTAAATATGGACGCACTGAATCTCTAAATTCAAGGGGGCCTAGGGGGTCCAAAAAATCTCAACTGGACGCAATCAAATCGCAGCCTGATTTACTGTGTAGAAATAAATATCTTCCCCATTTAACAATGTTACCGTAACTGTTTATTTGTTTTTCAGTTCATATCGTCGCCGGTCGTTATTTTAGCCATCCAAAACTTGCAGAAAGTCCGGCATTCTAGGCCCCAAATTGCATAAATATGCACATCATTTTCCAAGCAACTGAAACCCTAAAATGGTGAATTATAATTTACTTCAATAATTAATATATCACACAATAATTCTGATTTGTGAAGTTGAATTTACAGTAACTTCAGCCGTTTTGGCCGTATCGCGAACTTTGAGATCGAGTCCACCATCTTGGATTTTTATACGATAAACAATTGTCAACTTCAGAAGCAGTAAGCACATTTGTCCGTCTTTTTAATTTGTCTTGTTTATTTTGTTTTTTCCTCTAGAAATTGGACTCTGCTGTAATTTATGATCGCGATTTCCAGTACCAGTATTTCGGTTTTAAGGTAAGCATTTGGTTTCCTACTTGTAGGAAGGAATCACCTGTATTGAACTACGCAACTCAATCTCAGGACAGTGACGTCACATTTGACCATGAGTCAACGCTGGCGTCAGCGTCATTTTTCAGCTATTAATAATTCATGGGGTCCGCTGTGTTTAATTGAAAACATGCCCATCCGTAACCAAATTAGAAGTGGGACTAGTGGGTCCCAAAATGCATTCAAATTCAATGCATTTTGATATGATCATATCATTAATAGAGTATGACATGAAAACAAAGTCTCAATTTTCATATTAAAAACACAAAACACTGCAAAATTGAATTTTTTTTTTTAGGTCAACCATGAATGATCCTAGCATTTAGGTCTAGGGTCCAGGGACACTACAAAACCGAAAAAATAAAAAACTTGATGGCCGTTCCTCGCACCGTATGAGTAGTGACGGTGTGATTTTATGCCATCATAGACTAACTCGAATTTACTTCACTCAGGACAGCAAAATGTACAGTGGATAGTATGTTACTCAAGCAGTTCTGATTTTGCATATTCGAACATAGAGTGATTTTAAAACAAATCCCACATGTACTAACCAGATTTTGCATAATATCATGATTGTAAGTGGTAATGTCATACAATGGTGTACTTTTTAAAAACTTTGCAGACATTGGAACGTTCCTACCTCCTCAAGCTGGATGGGAAAGGTAAGTGAACTTTAATGAAGTCGCTGGGCAGGAAAAACCTCCCTATGTGCCGTTGGCCCCTGAACATGTTTAAAGCAAAACCTCTTATAACCTGTTGGCAGTTTTGTTTTAAACATGTTCAGGGGCCAAAAGCACAGGTTTTTCCTGCCCAGCGACGATGTATGCTAATTAAACTTACTCATGATCCAGTCACTAAAATAGTACTAAACACTTATACTATTCATAGTGACTGGATCATAAGTTTAAAATTTACAATGTATGATGATGAATAAAGTGAGTCTATAAGAATTTATAAAGTCCTGTAAATATAAAATAAAACATTTTGGGGATTGGGGAGGGACGTAATTGTGCCCAACTATGAGTAGCAGATAACACCGATCAGTAGTGTATTTATTTTACAGCAATGTCAAGCATTCGCAAACGACCTAAACAGTAATGAATTGTGTAAATATTTTGTTTCAGTTGCTGAACGTCCCCAGCATATGTTGATGAGAGTTGCAGTTGGCATCCATGAGAATGATATTGATGCAGCTATTGAGGTATGTATCCAATAGTTAGGCTTAGAGAGAGAAAAAAACACTATTTTTACCAAAAATGTGAGATGGCAACTTCAAAAAGTGAGATTTATGCCCCAAAATTGGCTTAAAAATAACATTAAAAAATACTCCATCCCCGCTGAGGGCAGTATTTCTTTCTTTCTTTCTTTTTTTTGACTCCATTAAAAACCAAAACAAATAGCCGACCGGACCGGACTGTCATCAAAAATACACAAATATTGTCCTCATAAATCAGCTGTTGTTGCTTGGATGTGCTAGAAAGTGGTCCATTTTTGTAAATTCAGGCTGGAAAATCAGGTCAAAACTTTTTTAGTGGCAATGGTTGTCGAATTCTGCAACCATGCACCACAGAAATAGATTGTAAAAAGCACTAAAAAGCAAGATTCACAGCGTTTGAAATAACCGTTTTTGCAAACTGAGTTTACATTTTGCAATACTGTGATTTTGCCTACCTTTGATGGCCGTTCCTCGCACCGTATGAGTAGTGACGGTGTGATTTTATGCCATCATAGACTAACTCGAATCTACTTCACTCAGGACAGCAAAACATACAGTGGATAGTATGTTACTCAAGCAGTTCTGATTTTGCGTATTCGAACACACCTTAAGAGTGATTTTAAATATAGATCCTACATTGTACTCACCATGCTTTATAGGGCTTAGATATTGATCTTTATGTAAATGTGATCAACAGGTCTAATCTGACCTCATTTGTTGTGTACCCCTGGGGATGTGGGCATTAACTGAAGTATTAATCAAGTTTTACCTGTTAACCGTATGTTCAAATTGCTGCATGTAGCCTAAATGTTTTATTCCTATTTGTTTCAGACCTACAATTTGCTATCAGAGAGGTGGTTTACCCATGCATCGCCCACACTATTTAATGCTGGAACTTGCAGACCACAGCTATCAAGGTAAGCTAAGCAAAAACCCTAAAACTAGAGCGGTTGTAAAAAATTACCCAGGCTTTTAAACTAGAATTTGAAAATAATTAAGGAAATTGAAAAGTTGCAGATAACTCAAAAACACATTTTGGAGCAAACATTACTGGAACTAGTGAAAATTGGGATATGCAATTTCTCTAAATGTGGAGTCTTGTTATATTTATGTGATTCAAACAATAAGATTGAACAGAATTTGAATAAAGCACTGTTGTAAACTTGTACTGCATATTGTTACAAATCAATGCACAAAAATCATGCAAGTTGACGCCAGTAACTGTATAGTTTAGTGGTCTAGGTTATTTGTATCCATGATATTTTTTGTGCTTTGTGCATACATTTTTATACTTTGTCAATTTTTCTTTTCTAGTTGTTTCTTACTCACCATGGCATCAGACAGCATAGAAGGCATCTATGACACATTGAAGCAGTGCGCTCTCATCTCCAAAACAGCAGGGGGTGTAGGCCTCAATGTACATTGTATCAGAGCATCTGGAAGCTATATTGCTGGTGTAAGTTTTCATGTCACAAAAGTAAGGCCTAAAAATGTTTGATTGGCGTAACAAAAAAATTGGGGTAGGTTTTTTTTTAAACATGCACTTCTAAAGCTGTAAATTGCATTTGATAGAACCTTAGAACTTTTGGTGGTTGGGTTATGCCAATCAAACAATTGCAAAAAGTCTTGGGTCAGACCTACTTTTAGGGTTGGTAGGGTTACGACCGTTACGCCAATCAAACAATTTTTTAGGCCTGCTGTCACTACATCTTAATAAGAACTTACTATATATAAAATGCACTGCAGTGTTTACTCGGAGGCTTTATGTTGCAATTTTGGCCCAGTGACAATTGTATTTGGCATACACAAATTTGCAATGCTGGACATGTTAAAATTAATCAACTTGAGGAATTACTGAGCCAAAATTGGGGGGGGGGGAAATGCTTAATTTGGCGCACCCAATTTCCAGAGAGAGTCGACACTAATGCACGGATTAATAGATCAAATCTTGCATTAATTTAATGAATTGATAGCTTGAAAGGCCTTGGAAATAAATGTTCGGTTAGGGTTACAACTTGCATGCTACTTGGAACTTGAACATCACTGACCTTGTAGATGTAGCCCAAGTAATCCGATGTTTTGTTTTTTGCAGACCAATGGTACATCCAATGGGTTAATTCCAATGTTAAGGGTATACAACAACACTGCTAGATACGTGGACCAGGGAGGTAATAAGGTGAGATAGTCATTCAATCATCATGCAACAAATGCATGCGCAGGACTTCATTTATTTACTGGACAATATTTGGATGAAAATCTGCCAATCGGGGTATTTTAGAACTTTAGGATAAGTGGTGTTTAGTAACACCGTGTTACCACTAGGGCTCAACCGATTATCGGATATCGTATCGGCCCGATATTTGCAATATCGGTATAAGATCGGATATCGGTAAAAATTTAGTGACTTTAGAGAACCACTGGACCTATTCTGAAGTGCTAGGACCATTCACATGTAATTTGGAAAAAATATTAGTTTGTTACCCTTATTAATATGCAAACCACAAAGTAATGTTTACCTCTTCATCTATCACATATTATAAATGCATGGAAAACCAATGCATTTATAATGTGATAGATGTACTTTTTTCGTAATGTTTTTCCAATTAACTGTGAATGATCTTGGCACTTCAGAATAGGTCTAGTGATTCTCCAAGTCGTCGAAAACTTTTCTTGATTTTTTTTATTTTTTACCAATATTGGATCGGATATCGGCCAATATTATAAAATCGATATCGGATCGGTAGACATAATCCATATCGGTTGAGCCCTAGTTACCACTTTTGCTCTTTGAAAATAATTTGCTCTAAATCTCTCCAAAAAAGTACAGTAACCTAGCCATTTCTAACAATTAAAAGGGATAATTGTGGTAACTTATTAATTATTCATGCAAGATATATAAACAAATTTGAATGAAAATAAGTCGATGAATCTAAATTATAAAAAAAAAAAAAGCCTGTATTGGTGTAAAAGCACACATTTGGATAACTTTAGTAGTGGTAATGTAGTTGGAAAGGGGGACAAAATCAAAACAATTTGTCTAAATAATATGGTAATTAAAAAACCAAAATGCCAACCCTGATAGGCAGTTGCCATAGTAAATGCAAGCAGGCATGTTCATAATTTCAATTTTGCATGCATCTTTACAGAGATTCTCCAAAGTCGTCTAAAACCTTTTTTTTTTCTTGATTTTTTTTTATACCAATATTGGATCAGATATCGGCCAATATTATAAAATCGATATCGGATCGGTAGACATAATCCATATTCCATATCGGTTGAGCCCTAGTTACCACTTTTGCTCTTTGAAAAATAATTTGCTATAGAAATCTCTCCCAAAAAGTACAGTAACCTAGCCATTTCTAACAATTAAAAGAGATAATTGTGGTAACTTGTTAATTATTCATGCAAGATATATAAACAAATTTGAATGAAAATAAGTCGATGAATCTAAATTATAAAAAAAAAGCCTGTATTGGTGTAAAAGCACACATTTGGACAACTTTAGTAGTGGTAATGTAGTTGGAAAGGGGGACAAAATCAAAACAATTTGTCTAAATAATATGGTAATTCAAAAAAAAAATTGCCAACCCTGATAGGCAGTTGCCATACATGTAGTAAATTCAAGCAGGCATGTTCATAATTTCAATTTTGCATGCATCTTTACATACAGAGACCAGGTGCTTTTGCCATCTACCTTGAACCATGGCATGCAGATATCTTTGACTTCTTAGACTGCAAGAAAAACACAGGGTCAGAGGAAAGCAGAGCCAGAGACTTGTTCTATGCTTTATGGATCCCAGATTTATTCATGAAGAGAGTGGAGCAAAATGCAGATTGGTGTCTGATGTGCCCCCACGAGAGCCCTGGATTGGCCGACTGCTACGGTGAAGAATTTGAAGCCCTCTATGAAAAGTAAGCAAAAAGTTACACAGATTTACAAGCCCGCACATTGAAGCAGGCATGTTGAGACCAAATTTGGGTATGTTGGCTCTATCTGTACTCGAGCTGAACATGAATGTGCATGCAAGACTGTAAAAAGTATGCATAAAAATATTGCGTGCGGCATGGATTCACACTGCCGTGCTTTGCAGATATATACTAATCTATGCCTTTGACTGAGGTACAAATTTACTGGTACTTATCATAAATGGCATGAAAAAAGTCACCTGAGATTCAATTTGTAATGCCCATAAATTTGTATTTAACTCTGATCTATGCAGATATGAGAAAGAAGGCAGATACAGGAAGAAAATCAAGGCCCAGAAGCTATGGTATGCTGTACTTGAATCCCAAACAGAAACAGGAACCCCATACATGCTCTACAAAGATCACTGCAACAAGAAGAGTAACCAAAAGAATCTGGGAACCATCAAGTGCAGCAACTTGTGCACTGAAATTGTGGAATATACCAGCAAAGATGAGGTAAGGAAATGGGTAAAATATTCAACAACAAAAATGGAATCTTTAAAAGGGAAAATTAATACAAAGTGTATGAAATTAGTAGTTTTTAGCTATTGAAAACTGCTTGTGACAAGTTCAATATTGTTTGATATTTTTGTGTGTGATGTTCATCAGTGTTGGAGATTTTTTTGAGGGATGTACAAAAACATTACTAAGAAAGACATACCATATAACATGATATTGGTACTGCGATTTATATTCCGTATTATGTTGATGAGCCTTATGCATACGCCATTCGTGGCAATGTATTGCGGTATAGCTAAACAACCTCAAATTGTGTGAGATTGTGATACGCCCTTTTCCAAAAATCTAGATTTAAAGAAAAATATAAATCTGCAAGTGAAGCATCTTTAGTAATTTTTCCCAACATTATATATATTGAATCTAACGCATTGAAACCTAAACAACAGGTGCGTACAGATCCCTTGGGCCTGGCATTTCAAAAGGGCCCAGTGTCTTTTCTGTTATTAAGTTCATGTTTACTAAATCAGTTAATTTTACACATTTGCGGTTCATCATGTGAATACTATGTCAGCATTAACCCTAACACTGACCCAGGTTTTTTGCTATCGGAAGTCACAGAAGATCCGATTTTTTTTCAAGAAGAATTTTGACTTGGCACCCCGATTCAACCTTTGACCCCCGCATGCCAAGCACACAATCGCGGACCGGAGCTAGACGGGTATTGCTGCCCGCCAGCAATTCCGTGAGCATTTGACACTTAGGCTGATTGCGCCATCGCAGACCCTGGGATGCATGCATGATTTGATTTTTTCATCGTGGTATTCTGTGGTATTTTTGGGTGTAAGGGTTAACATATCTAATGTGGAAAAATACATCTTTCTTAACCCTAACACTGACCCAGGTTTTTTGCTATCGGAAGTCACAGAAGATCTGATTTTTTCAAGAAGAAGAAGAATTTTGACTTGGCACCCCCGGGATTCGAACCTTTGACCCCCCGCATGCCAACCACACGATCGCAGACCGGGAGCTACACAGCTAATTGCTGCCCGGCCAGCAATTCCGTGAGCATTTGACACTTAGGCTGATTGCATCATCGCAGACCCTGGGATGCATGCATGATTTGATTTTTTCATCGTGGTATTTTTGGGTGTAAGGGTTAACAAACCATTGATATTCTCTCACCCATGCAGGTAGCTGTATGTAATCTGGCTTCTATTGCCTTACCAATGTACGTGAAAACGGACACCAAGACCTTTGACTTCCAGAAGCTGCTTGAAGTAACAAAAGTCATCACACGCAATCTCAACAAAATTATCGAGATCAACTACTACCCAGTCCCTGAGGTAAGGACTAGGTTTACTTGTGATTAATACTTAACTTGCAATCATTGAATCGTCCAAATGTATGTGTATTTCTTCTCCTTATAGACAGCTTGTGTAGTCAAATTAAAAAGCGAGGTAGAAGGTACTGGCAGGGAAATATCCTGCAGTTTGCTTAGATTGCATCTAGTGACATTCAAACTAGCCCAAATGTTATTAATTATTGTGGTTTACTCATAATGATGAAACCTTAATAATTAGAAACCATCTCATTGTATTTTTGCTGCCTGTAGAGGGCGACATATCAAATGCTTGCAGTGAGAAAGTTTTTGCCACAGTCTCTACCTTCACTCTGTGAATTGCCTACGGCAACAGAAACAAATTTGTTCGATCTATGGATTGACCGTCAATGCTACTTAAATACTTGTTATTAATGAACTATCAACTAATTAATCAGAATTGATGCAAAATTTATATTGGTCAAATATCGCTACAGGCAAAAATTACTATGTTTTATATAGAGCTACATACAAAACTCGGATATGATGAGAAGTTAAAGATCAGAAGTAGAAACTTCATTACAATTGTCAATGTCAAATATATAATGGAAAGACAAGAAATTGTATTTTAGGCTTTGTGTCATTAATCGAGCATGTTTGTGTTGATTTCACAGGCCCGTAACAGTAACATGCGCCACCGTCCCATTGGTATTGGCGTGCAAGGTCTAGCTGATGCCTTCATCATGATGCGCTATCCATTCGAGAGTGAAGAAGCACAGAAACTCAACATCCAGATCTTTGAGACTATTTATTATGGATCATTGCAAGCTAGTATGGAAATAGCTAAAGAACTTGGAGCCTATGAATCGTATGAAGGATCTCCAATCAGCCAAGGAGTAAGTTGGATTTAAAGATTAATGTTTAATGTAGATATAACACAAGCTGATTATTCTGTTGCATGTGCTATGATGGCAAATAATCTTACTGAATGTCTCTATGGATTACACGTTTCAATTTTATGTCTTGGCATGCGATTTTGTTATTTAGACCTAATTGTTTTTATCGAAACAAAGTACTTCATTTTTAGATTCAGTTTTAATGAAAGAATCACTCATTGTTGTTTACAGCAACTGCAATTTGATCTCTGGGACGTGAAACCCACTGACCTCTGGGATTGGGCAGCACTCAAGGCTGACATTGCCAAGTATGGTGTACGCAATAGTCTTCTCCTAGCACCAATGCCTACTGCATCCACTGCACAGATCTTGGGTAACAATGAATCCATTGAGCCTTACACAAGCAACATCTACACAAGGAGAGTGTTGTCTGGAGAGTTCCAGGTAAGGAATAGTCAAAAAGAAAGTTTTAATCAGGGATGCAAGTTTTTCCATTTTTTAACAGATTTCCATTTTCCCTGTAGCCAATTCCCTGATCCCTCTGGTTCGCTAAAAAGATTGTGCCTGAGCAAGCTCACACTATGCTTACAGGTTGTTTTTTCAACAGCTACTTCCATGTTTAATTCTCCCAACACACCTGATGATGCTGCCGTCCAATGTGCTGAGTTGTGATCAGGGTTGGCGCGATTTATTTAAATCACGATTTAAATCAAATTTGGTTTTTTTTGAATCAAATTTTTCAGTTTTTACCGTTTTTGATAAATTTAAGTTCATTTCTATCTTGAATTGCCTGTTTTACTTCATTTGTAATGTTTCTACACCTTTTGGATACAATTAAATACCTCTATGTCATTTTATCTCTTGCTAAAAAATCATTTTCAAGGTGCAGAATTCAACAGGTTTTTTCCCATGATTTTACCAAATTTTTTCTTTGAAATTTTCACATCTGAAAACATGTTTTGATTTTTTGTAAATACCTGATAGGATTGTGCATATGTCTAGCATTCCACTGATCTCTTTAGACTTAATCATGGGGTATAGCAGTTCTTGGGATCAAAAAATCCGATTTAAATTTTTTTTTTTTTTTGATTTTTAAAAAAAAATCAAAAAAATCGCCAACCCTGGTTGTGATGTGACAACGTTGGTTGAGGGAAAATTAAACTTTGCTTTATGGTCCCCAAAGTGACTCAATACATGTCATCAGTGTCTTTAATGTTAAAAAACCAAAAGAAAGTACTGTCATGCTCAATAGTGGACAGCATGGTTGTAGTCTTGTGTTTGAGTTTTAAAAAGTTTGTATCTTTGCCAGAGGATTTCCCAATTATCTTTTTTAAACAGACCCCTTCGAGTAGTACACCAACTGAAAGTGCGAGTCAGTTATGGTAACTAACCTTTTGTTGTATTTTTTTTTATAGATTGTGAACCAACATCTTCTCAAAGATCTAACAGAACTTGGCATATGGAATGACGATATGAAGAATCAACTGATTGCACACAATGGATCAATACAGGTAGGAACATAAATTGAGTGAATGGATCAGGATATTTCTTATTCCAAATTGGTTGGGTAGTGAGTTGACACATTATTAGGACTTTAATAACATAAATTGTACATTCTGTGCTGGAAATTTTAAGGGACCACATCACCCAGAAAGAGGTCAATGGCCATGGAATACTTTTTAAGGAGAAAGTGAGCATTGAAATTGGTAAATAAGTGTAAAGAGAAAAAGATCCACTATTTGTTCTATAAATTGGGGAGGACATGTTGGCTCAATGAGGAATGGTCGGTTTGAAATTTTGTGATTGTTTCATTGAAAAGTCAGAATTTGATAATTATATGAATAAATTTGTGTGGTCATAAGACTTGACATTAACATTTCATGTTTTAAATGACGGGAAAAGAGAATTATCAAAATGTCACATTGCACATTTGCCATTCATCACAATGTAGCTCTTAAACCTACCCTTGTATTATTTATCTACCTAAATTTGCAGAAAATTGATGAAATTCCTGATGACCTCAAGGCACTGTACAAGACTGTGTGGGAGATTAGCCAGAAGACAGTGCTCAAGATGGCTGCAGCTAGAGGTGCCTACATCTGCCAGAGTCAGTCACTGAATGTACACATTGATGAGCCCAACTATGGCAAACTCACCAGCATGCACTTCTATGGATGGAAACTTGTAAGTTGGATATCGAGATGGCTTCAAAACCAGCCCTCGAATTAACCCACGGTACCGACGGCATATTGCCGTGGGTGCCCACCCCCATTGCCGTAATGCCCTCAAAATATGTCCTTTACCGACGGCAGTCACTTGCCGTGCCCTTTAATGAAGTTGCCGTGGGTGCCCGCCCGGCTAGCGCTGCCCCTTCATGATTATAAAATCATTAACAAGTACTGGTTAAAACCCCGAAAATTGTGGCAAATTAAAATCGAAAATCTTGAACACAATCGCTATTTTCAGCATCGTAAACCCAGCTATCAATCAATAGTTTGTTGTAAATTAATATTCATTACCCCTTACATATTCAGCCAATTACATCCGCTTTTATACAATATCTGGTTGCTAGAAATCTGACTTCATTTTCCCAATTGGTCAGAGAAATGCCTTCAGCTTACTATCGACCAATCAGAAACGCTGTTAGTAAATAAGCTTCCTCTTGTCGTGAACAAAATCCGAGCGCTGGGCAAATCAATTGATCTCTCGATTAGCAAACATTGACTTCCCATTGCAAACCGATGGCGATACCCTTTCGGTATCGTCTTATCTTGTACATGTGAGCCCATCTCTAGATATCGTCGGTCGCAACACATAGTGGCGTAGAGCGATTTTGCAAATTTTCCGTTTCACATAGTGGCGTATAGGTTTAGAGCTAGCTATTATCATATAATGGCGATAACTATTAAAGATGCAGTTGAACAGTTTAACCTTAAACTTCAATTTCAATTTCAAATGGAATCGGGCCACTGAGATAACAGTGGAGGAGAATCGACTCCGTTAATAGTAGCATATCCGTCAAAAACATTTTGCTCGGAAACATATTTTGTCCCTCAGGTACGCCACTATGTGTTGCGACCGACGATATGTTTTGCACGAAATAGTTTTTATCCCGGCGAATTTGATCAATATTATTATTAATATTACCAAAGTTACAGCTGTTTCGAGTCAGTTTTGCAGCTCAGAACTAGGGATCGCAAAATTTAAGTAAATTAAACTGTTGATTTTTTAATGCTTTGTATTATTTAAGCAGGTTTTTTGAGCAATCGTTTTAGTGTGAAGTTGAGAGTCGATTTTACTTTGGTGTCGAATTCGGCTGACAGCAATGCATCTATTCGCTTTTGAGAAATTGCCTTGGTGCCCTTCTCAAATTTTCAACAGTTGCCATGATGCCCTTTTAAAATATTACAAATTGCTGTGCTGCCTTGCCTTTTCAGTCAAAATCCAAGGCAGTTATCAACTTGCCCTAAAAAAGTTGCCGTGCCCCTTCAGATCCTTAATTCGAGGGCTGTTCAAAACCAGACTGCTGGTGCACCTGGTTGACTATCGGTTGTGTAGTGAAGCTTTGTCATGAGGCCCATTCCATGTCAACTCCAGGGATGTGCACCGCAGCACCTCTTCAATTTTTTCTTTTTCTGTGTGGTGGTAGATATTGATGAGAAAGTAAAATCCTGAAAATTTGAGCTTCATACTCCATTTCGTTTTCCCGTGGCATCAATTTGAAATTTAGGGGGTCAGCGTAAAAATGTGTCGCAACGCCGAAAAGACGATGTTTGGAGGTCCATAAATGTATAAAGGAACCCTTTAAAACTTTGAAAAGTATGTATCCTGGGGTACTTTTTGGTGTAGAATTCAAATCTGCTATCAGAAAACTTGTAACTCCTTTACTTTAAAAGATATAGGGCCCTCAAAATGCAACTTCGTCCAACCAGGACCAACTTTGGGGGGTCAGAACTCAAAAAGTAAAAATAATTTTAGCGTCAATTTTTTGCCAGTCAGAGCCCTTTGGTAGGACATTACTCTTATCCAATATTGAGCATATTAGAATACATTTAGCTGAGATATTACCCATGGAAAACCACTTTTTTTACATTTTGACCCCCCTGAAAACCAATGTCAGACAATTTGCCCCACCATCAACTTCAGGTATGTTGAAGATATGTTCTTGGACAACATTTCTGAGAGATATTGGCTTTGGTTCTTGATGGCTTCAACACATTAGTAAGGTTTGCCTTCTCCATAGAGTTGTACATGAAATCATTATACATGCAAAATCAAAAATGTGTACAACTCTATGGAGTAGGCAAACCCAAGTTTTTAAGGGTTCCCTTTATACATTTATGGACCTCCAAACGTCGTCTTTCGCGTTGCGACACATTTTTTACGTTGACCCCCCTAAATTTCAAATTGATGCCACAGGAAAACGAAATGGAGTATGAAGCTCAAATTTTCAGGATTTTACTTTCTCATCAATATCTACCACCACACAGAAAAAAAAAAAAAATTGAAGAGGTGCTGCGGTGCACATCCCTGGAGTTGACATGGAATGGGCCATGATAAAGTTGAGAACTATACTTATTCAGCTAGTTATTAGTGAAAGCTTTTTTCACCCAGGCTTCAGCCTGGTGATATTACATTCAGTTTAGACCTTGTCCTTTGAACCCAAATTGGCTACTTTGAAACGAAGTAGCCAAATGCATTTGCTTCGTCCTCATTAAAATTATTTTACAGGATAATGCAGAGTATCTAATGGATCTGCAGGCTACTAAAAAACTAACCTCACTCCCCATGACAAAATTCATAAAACTATATTTAGTAGTGCTTGACTTTAGGCTACCCAAGGAATGGGTGGAATATTAACCTCATTCAAGTCCCCATGACAATTATTCGTACAGCTGTTCTGTAGCCTATGAAGTTATTTTTTGACATATAGGGATGATGTTGCAATATGAAAGTTGACCGGTGAATGGCCATGGCCACTAATTCATGAACTTGGCTGGCTGGCTGGCTGGTCTGAGGTCACACTTCTTAAACATATGATTTGAATTGCATTGTTGTTCTCATCACAGACTGAATTAGAAGGAACCATTAAACTACTACTATTAAAGTCTGCTATTATAATCGGACACTTTTAAAATTAATTGTAAAAATCCTCATGCTCCCATCATGCAAGTTATTCCACTTAGACTGTTTGATATAGGCCTACTTTTATCAAAATAATTAAGCATTGATTAAGCATTTGCCAGTGAAACATTCTCACTCACAAAAATCACAGATACTCAACATGAGAATCTGTGCAATGTTTGACAGAGAAGGTCACTAAATCTGGCCGCCTCAAGTTCATAATTAGTTTTGATTGTTCTTCATGTACCAAATCATTTACTTTAAATTGATATCATAGCTGTGACCTCTGAGCGAAATGTTCTATAGCATAGTAACACCACATGCATTCATATACATTTATATACAAACATATTGGCATAATGGGGATTGATGTTCTCTGACTGCAGTCAGAGGGCTACATGTAGTACCAGTATGGCTAGTAGTAGCATACAGGTAGTTCATATACTTATTCAGCAATCATAGCTCAGTTGTGGAGTACTAGTTCTTTGGTTGAATCACCACCTTCTTGACTGATCAGAAGACATGTGTTTTATATAGGCTTACTGCATATACTGCCTACCTCTTTGCAGCTGTGGAGCCAAGGTGGGGCAGTCCAGGGGGGGGGGGTTGTGCAGTCATGTGACCTCCGTACGGCCTGGGTATTCCCTTTTAAAGGGATTTTTATTTATCAATCTGTGCATCAATACAGTTCCAACTGATTCTTGCATCGGTTATCAAAAACAGTTTTTATGCCATGCAAATGTTCTGTAGCTGCTGACCCAACCAGGGACTGTCTTTTGAAATTTGCAGGAGAGCTGTTTAGAGCATTTACAATAGAATATACGAATGGTCAACTAAGGAGAGCTTAAAATTGCTCTCGCTCTCCTCAAAAGGCAGTCCCTGCCCAACCACATTACACATTTCAATCCCACAATTTTGAGTCCATTGTTATAAGCCGAATAAGTAGGGTTTTTTTTCCATTGAACGAAGTTTCAGATTTGATCATAATTGCTCAAAATAGTTGCAAACAACTTGGTAGATATAAAACAATTACAAAGTAGCATTACTGACTGGGGACTGCATCATCACAGGACCACATGACAAGGAAGAATTGATTATAAGTATAGATTTTGAAGTTTTTGTTTAGTGAAAATTAAATGCACCATTTGGAACCAAAATGGTGCTACTTTCCTAATATGCACCTGTTTAAGCACACCCATATCATACACTTTTAGCATACTTTATAGCGCTAGGAGCTAATTAGGTTGAATACGGATGATGGTTTTTGCAACATTGCATCTGATTAAGTAATAACAAGGAAACCTTGTTTATCAAGACACAGCTAATTTTAGGGTTTTATTTCTTGTTTGTTCTTTTATAGGGTCTGAAGACCGGCATGTACTACCTCCGTACCAAGCCAGCTGCCAACCCCATCCAATTCACACTCGACAAGCTGAGTCTAAAGAACAAGACTCCACTCAAGGGTGGCAAGAAGAATGCCGCAGATCAAGCAGCACAGAACCAGGCCGATATGGTGTGCTCAATAGACAACAAAGAAGCTTGCATGGCATGCAGTGGATAGAGGAAGACTTAGTACTGAAATTAGGGTGGGGTGGGGATTTGCTATAACAGGGTTTATTATCTAGGCCTAATACTAGGGTGGAAATATCATGAAGCAATAAGTCTTTGTGGTGTATGCTATGCAAATTGCTAGAGAAATACATTCCCACTATTATTATATGTGATAAATCAAGCAAATGTGTCTATTCGTACCTGAAGTAAATGTAGAACATTGCTATCCAACAGACATGGGAGATATGAAAGTTTTAATGTCTTTTGTCTGTTTGATGGCGTGACAGGGCTACCATGTTTGGTTGCATCACATATGGACTAGTCATTTAAAAATTCCATACCAGTTTCAGGTGTCTTTTTTCAAGATTTAATGTGTAACAGACACGATTTTCAGCCTTTCATTATTTTTATAGATTCTGTGGACCATCTGGCTGGTTAAAATTGTTTCAGATTTAATTGAAACTAAAACCAGACATAATAATATACTGAGTTTATTTATGTACCTCATCAAAAACAAACATGATCACAAACATTTCTTCCAGAAAGAGATATATCAATGAAATAGATTTATGTCCTTTATTTACAGAATATAATTATTGAAAGCAAATTTGATTTGAAATATTGGTGTGTATAATATTTGCCTGCAACCAAAGTCCTTGATTTGTATCAAGTTTTTGAAGGCAAATGTTTTGTATTTATTGAGAGTTTTGAGTGTTGACAGGGCACGGCAGGACTAATAATGAAGCTGTGTTTAAACTTACTGATTTTATTCAGCATCTGTAGATTGGGTTTCGGATGGATAGAAAACTGCAATTGAAAGGTATCAGAGATATATATTTGTAATCAAACTTGTATTTGGCGAAAATCTGAGATAAACAATCTTGGTGGAAAAGAGAGCCCTTGTAAGGGCTGTTTAACTCTTTTGGAAGAAGGAAAAGCTATACAGCATTATTCTATACTTAATATTCGTACAGTAAGTCTAGTTTTGGCTTTTCTCCAGCTATTCTGCACCATGTACAAATTTAGTATAGGATATACATGTAAAGCATTTTAAAAGGTCTTCATTTGTATATACTTGAGTGTAATTATTATAGGTTAATAAACTTACCGGTAGGATTGCAATTTTCTGTTTTCATGTATCCAACACAGCATGTGTGATAAATGAGTAGTTTGAACACAGCTTAAAGTAGATAGTTATTTGTTTGTTATAGATTTCATATGTATTATATAATATTTGAAACAAAACGATAAATCTCCAAAATTGCTTTAGGCTCTAAATAAAATTATTCACTATTTATTGTATTCTATTGAGCTTGAGAAAAACAAAAACCATAAATGAGTTGTCATCTTTAGTGGTAAAATATTTTGTATGTTAACCATCTTTCAAATAATGCAGCTGTTATTTTGTATAAAAAAAAACCATCTCTCCTTACTGACAAATGCAACTGATAACATTGATCCATTACCAAGCAAGTTACTATCTGTTATTTTGTATGATACATGACAACATGTACATCTTTATTTGAAATTTTAGAAAAAAATCGATCTTTCTTACCCACATGTTAACAAATAACATTAATGCAAGCAAGTTAATCAGCAGACCAAATTTGTCACAAAAAGTTGACAACATGTAATATTTTTTCCAGTACCAGAATCCTTGCATTGAACAGTCAAATATTCGTTAACTTGTATTCATGGTATGTTATTCAATACCTGTAATTAGAAACAATTGCAACTTCTGATTACAAGTATGATACAATGTCTGCAAATACATTCTTTGAAATTCCGTATAACATACTAATGTTTTATACTACATGCACCCATGTACTATAATGATGTAGTACAATACAAGATGCAATTACAGAAAATAAAGTGAATTGTGGAGACATCAGATTTGTGTTATTTATTTACCCATGTATGTGTGTACATAAAGCAGTATGCAGACTTTTTATTGTACGTAAAATATTGTATGTAACATATCTACGTTATTTAATCTATTGCCATTCTATTTCCAGTAATGTTCCAAGTTCTAACGAATGTTTGATGACGTAAAATCGATAATATATTTCTGCTAGATATTGTATGTAACATATAGATTTTTCGTCATCAAACATTCGTTAGAACTTAAACATTACTGGAAATAGAATGGTAATAGATTAAATAACGTAGATATGTTACATACAATATTGTACATCTGTGGAGCGCTTTAGACACTCAATTTGAATTTCAGTACGCTGTAGAAGTGACGTAATTAATCGGATTAATTACCATAGCAATAGATGAATACAATTTTGAATTTTGCACTATAACATTAATCACGCGGTACCGATGCATTGAACCATAGATGTCAAAGAAAGGCTGATAATATGCACCTCTAAGATTAGTATCTTTGAAAAGAGCGATATTGTATTCAATGTTTGCTGACATACACAGGCAATTAGTGTAATCTGCTTGTAGTGCAGGGCGATCTATTCAAAAATTGTATTAATCTATTGCTATGGTAGTTAATCCGATTATTACGTCACTTCTACAGTCGTCAGTGAATAGGGATGCGGATAGAACCCATTTGTGCAACAACTATTAAGTGATGTAGACGTCCCCTGTGCAATATCTTGTACCCTTGTGATGCTGGCCACCGTGATAGTTTGTCTAATTTGTCCCCCTTGAAAGTTGTATACAACCATTCCTTTGCAAATCCTGGACAAGTCCTGGAAATATCGCTGCCTCGATTTAGAGTTGGACAGTATTTGGAATCTGAAGGCTTATACTTATAGCATCGGGTTGGTTACCACATTTCTGTCGGGTGTAATGCATCCGCTTCATGTCCGCGATGCCCTGCCTTTCTTTTGATGGCATCTTATACAACATGTTACAATAATACAATCCGCAAATTCCACAATAGTTACCAAGCTCATTCCACACAGTAATCCCATATATCCACAGGCCGCCGCAATAGTCGGACACCTTCTCCACATGTTACTCACCGACCTGGTTACACGTTACTGTGGGATGGAATTCCATTCGTCAACAAGGATTCGTCGCAGGTCATTCAATGTGGTTGCATATGGCACGCACAGCACGATCAAGCTGGTCCCACAAGTGTTCAATCGGGTTGAGGTCTGGCCCCCGGGTCTGGCCTGATGGCAGGCCATTTTGACTCTACTCCCATATTCTGTAGGTAGTCGTTGACTACCGTGGATATGTGGGGCGAGCGGTGTCATCTTGGAGGATTGCATTAGGTCCCAGATTGTGAAGTGGGATTGCAGCTTGCTGCAGAGAATAATGATCAATTTGGCAAATTCTTTTTGAGACCCCACTACATTCACAAGGCGTGTACTCAGCCGTGAAAAATGTTATTGTTCCAAATGAGGTGTCATTGTAAAGGGGAGTATTGTAGCTATCCATTGATATGCAACACGATATGAATATGTCACAAATAATTTGAGATACAGATGCTTGAAAAAACTTTCCAAACTTTTGTTGAGGAGTTTATAAAAATCTCGACAAATGTATCTTCATCTTTTCCTGACCTTGATTGATATGCCCACGAATGTACTTGTTGGTAAATTGGTTTTGCAATTAGAAACTCTCTCCCTTTCCTTCTACCCTGTCTCTTCTAATGTAAAAGAGTAAAACATCTCACTCTATAAGTGAGAAAAGTAAAAATAACTCCAGAGAGGACACCCCCCTTTCAAGATGAAGGGGCATTACTCTTTTCTAAACTCCACAACAAAAGTTTGGAATTTTTTTCAAGCATCTATATATATCTCAGATTATTTGTGACATGTTCATATCGTGTTTCATAGCAATGGAAAGCTGCGTTATTTCCCTTTGCAATGACATCACATTTGAAGCAATCACCTTTTTCACGGCATAATACACGTTTATGCCAAATTGACCATTATTCTGTGCTCAAACAACACTAGTCACTGACCTCAATAGCGGGTGGAAAAACCATACGCAGCCACAACAGCCTGGCACCTCCTCCTCATGTTGCTCACCAACCTGGTCACACGTTGCTGTGGAATAGCATTCCATTCTTCTAGGATTCGTCGCAGGTCATTCAATGTGGTTGCATTGGCTTCTCTGACACGCATATAGCACGACCAAGCTCAAGCTGGTCTCACAAGTGTTCAATCGGGTTGAGGTCTGGGCTGATGACAGGTCATTCCATTCTCTCTACTCCCATATTCTATAGGTAGTCGTTGACCATGTTGAATTGTAGGAGCGAGCATTTTCATCTTGGAGGATTGCATTTGGCCCCAGATTATGGAGATATGGGATTATAGCTTGCTGCACAGATTAATGGTTAATGTGGCACATTCTGTTTGAGACCCCACTACATTCACAAGATGTGTACTCAGGCATGAAAAAGGTGATTGTTTCAAATGTGGTGTCATTGTAAAGATGAATAAAGTAGCTATCCATTGATATGCAACACGATATGAACATGTCACATCAAATAATCAAAGATATGTCATAAAGGAACATTACTCCTTTTCAAGAAATTTCATACCTTTCATGCTTGTCATGTCATATCTTGGAATGTCTTTGGTTCCTACTCTTTTAGGAGTGCTTATCAGTCTTTTAGAGCCGGGGTGTTGTTCACTCGTTTGGGTTGATTTTTACCCTTCTTTTTCATTATGTTACATTAAGAGAGAGAAATATGGAATATACATGGATTTATGAACGGACGTTTTTAACGGGGATTAATCGTACCTGAGAGTGGTTTCGCTGAGATTACCATATTCTTCTATCAATACTTGAGTGATGTGTGTATTAGGCCAGTATGCCATAGACACTAATCCATCATAATAACTAGAATTGCAGGGTACAGGGCAATCACAATGAATATTATTGGCAGTAAAATTGGCTGCAACAACAACAACAACAAACAACAAAAATACTTTATTAATGACAATGATGATAATTCTAAAAAACATGGTAAAAACATGAGCTATGGGAACATATCCTTGACCTTGGTGATTTATTTCACACATATTGTCGGTCCACTATTGCTTTTAGCGGCCAAAGAAAATAGTGTAAAATTGCAAATATTCTCGCATTTCGCGCGAAATAAACCCAATGTGTGTGTATCAACTTTCACTTCAAATTAGTATCAAACAGTAAAATTTTGGCCATGAAGTTGCAAATTCTTGACTATAGATTAGTAAATTAACATCATGAAATATGACTGTTGATAGCCTATTATGATTAACGGAAGTGTCGTCCAAATGTTGTGTAATTCACACACAATAATGTTGATCATGTCTTACGTAAGGTGCAAAGCACATTCAATGGAATTACAAATTATAAAAACCAAAATCAAAAACTTGAATCAAACTATTGATACATAGTATGGCGCGCCGATGGTCAGTGTACTTCGGTTATATCTATAAATAGCGTGACCAAATCCTCATGCACTGACCACTACACAGAAAGGGATAGGAACTCTGTAGATAAATATCATCAAAATTTAAGTATTAATTGAATTGCAAAATTATTACACATTTCGCAATTCCGAATTTGTAATATGTTATCAAAAACAACATTTTGAAAGTATTTGACGACGGAAATAAATATTCAACGACGGAAACTTTTACAATATAATCACAAAGTTGAACAAAATAGACAATTTTGCTGCACAGCAGTCTGACGTTGTTCCGTCTTTGCATTCAAATGTATAGAAAGACCACTCGCTATGTATTACTGTCATGGCAGCGCGGAGGTGATCACGTGCACATTTATAAACGCGCATTTATATATAACCGAAGTACACTGATAGCTACTGATGGTGGTTTAAGTAATTAAAGAAATTCATCAAACCTTCAGCAGGTGTAATACACTCGTAAGACTCCCGTGGTGAACACACACGCACCTCTCCTATTACAGATGTGATGGTTGAGGAAGATAAAAAAAAAGACGTCAAGGGGAAAAAAAATAGGGGAAAAGAGGAATGAAATACAATGTTATACTAGTTTAATTTAATGAAATACAGGAGGATAATATTAATAGCTTAAATATATATCACAAAATTTCTTCAAAATTCTAACAAACTTACCCCTGCATGTCAAAGTTACCCCATTACATACCTGGATAGCGGTAGTCCCGACAACCACATTTCCTTAACACATAATTAATTTTACATTCATGTTGACATAATGGAACAGTATACACCGTGGAATACTGAAGGTCTGCGTTGGTACAGTTAGATTGGAATGGCCAAGGTAGATTTTCAACCTGGAGACATGAAAAGAAACAGGAAAATTCAGAATTCTTAAAAGAAGTGAGCGATATTGGATCAGAGGGTTATGCACTAAGGGTCAGGATCATTGGCCATTGTGACTACATTATGCCCGTCCGTCCGACTCATTTAAGAGGATTCATCGAATGGGCTGCAATGTGCTGGGTAGCCTTTTGTGGAACACAGCAAAATCACGAAAGGCACAAAGCAGTCGCTACTATCAAAAAAAGCTAATTTCTTTAGAAAACAATAAAATTGAATATTGTGAGAGTTTAATGCTGAGAACCGAAAATAAGTTTGGGCAAGAGAAGTTATTTGATTATCTACCACTCTTCCAATATTAGGATTAAACCAGCGTGGCACACTGGTTAAGGTCTTTGCCTTTGGTGCGAGAGGTCCCGGGTTCAATTCCCCGCAGGACCAAAAAAAATCTCCGCTCTCCCCGTGGTTCATCTGGTATTGGCGGGGCAGATGATCCATGATAAAGACCTCGTTTACAGGCGGTTCCGATCAGGGTAACGCCCGATTGTCGGCTACACTTGCCTGTCCTGTAAAAATACCCCGACCAGCTATCTACGGCGACCCCCTTCGTTCACCAGGTCACTTGTGCCTCGCCGAAGTTTCGTCAGCGTTATCTCCTAGATTTCAGCTGTTATTAAATGCCTAGATATGCCCGACATAAAAAAAAAATCTTGCTCTAGCTCCTTCAATTCAATGCATTATTCAACAGAAATCCAGCTTAATTTTTACAAAAAATAATTCATATTCCATTCCAAATCTTCCCTCCTGTAATACAAACTGGAAAACTGATTAATACCCGCGAGTAAAACCAACATGTGTACGAGTAGAGCATCGCCGCCGGCTTGGTACCAGTTTGAGCCAAAGGAGAGCAAAATCTAAGAGGGTGGGTGTACACTCAGTCTGTTTTGGCATGAACTGAAGCTAACTGAGTATATACTAGTCACCTTTCAGCTTCTTTATTTCTTTATACAATAGCTCTATCACAGCCTTGATCTTTATCTGTTTATTCTATATACATCACACTCTCTTACTCTTTATTCTGTACGTATCAGATTCATTACCTGTCTGTGTACAGGGTGTAACAATAAAATTTGTACAATTTTGATAATAGAATGACACAAGTATGCCGCTTATTTTTTGGGTTGATATTTATATGTCTATCAAGATAATTTCTTTAGCCACCAGATAAGCTTTGTTCCAATAAAATCGATGGTATACAAGTGAAGACATGGCCAATTATGTAACCTAGTCTTAAAATCGCTTGGGCCACTTTTTGTCTAAGGGTTACAAAAGTGACTGAATAGAGTTGAACCATGGACCAGTTGGACGGTGCTCTTATGATAGCTAGTTTTAAACAATGGGGTATTCAAAGTGGTAGAAATGATTACATAATAGAATATCTCCTTGAGTTTTTGAAAGTCACAACTAAGCACTGATATAACAACCTCATTTACTAGAAATCGTGGCTGCAGCTTAACAACTTCAACCGCAATTCACGTTGGAAGAGCGTATTTTTATGGTTGTGACATTCGGTAGCACATGGAGTCAAGCAGAAACCATACGATTGTTTACAGCTCATTTTCCAAACTCACGTCTTCCATCAAGACATACAATTACATAGAACTGTGAGAAGTGTGTAGAATTTGTTAACAAAAATGCTGGCATTAGGGTCGCCCTAAAACAACTAGAAGCCCAGCTGAACTTAATTTCAAAATTTTTGTACTTATGGATGCAAAAACTGTTCTCAGTTTTACCAATGATACGAGTATCTCAGGGATATGAGAAAATTAATTACTTTATAAGATTATTTGAAAGAAATGTCATGACTTCCTTTATTTTAAAGAAATATCATAATTATCATTATTAAGTTCATGTTAATTATATGAAGAAATACCACTTATAATTCTTTTGTGTCAGTTCTTTGATGTTTAATACACGATAAGCATATCTACGCGCTTCAAACTTGATATGCGCAAACATGGCAAAAGTGGCCCAACACGTTTTCTGGACGATTTAATTAATCGGACATAACTTTTGAACCCAAGCTAGAAAAGAAACCAACTAAATGTGTTCTTTTAGCCAAGATATTACTGATTGTATTGCATATAACATTTGTGCCATAACTCTTTTAGTTTTTTCCTGAGAAGTCAAAATGCAATTGTATAAATTTTATTGTTACACCCTGTATAATAGCCACAGACTTGATCTTTATTATTTTTATTCTATGTAATTCACTTTCAGCATCTTTATCTCTATACAATAAAACACCTTTTTCCCAGAATGCACAACAAAACGCAGTGTTTGATCGAGTTAACAATATCTGAATATTTTAATGAAAAGTAAAGTATGATTCATCGTTGATATTTCAAACGAACATAAAATACATACAATCATTTAGAATCAAATGCATAAATTTAGGAATGTTACTTCACCAGCAGCATTCTTGTTAATGATTGCAACGTTCTGATTCACTACATGGTTCTGGACTAATGGTGTTTATCCTAATTCACTTGTGCAGCGAAGTCCACTGTTGACTTGAATATATCCTTTGCGTATGAAATCCTCGCACCGATGACAATCTCTGCAATCATATGGAAAGGTTTCTATACAAAAACGATTCTCTTATAAACCATCTATGCACAGTTTCCACATCGATACACATGAGCGCACATTTTCGTCCAAGATCTTCCAAACAAGCAGTGAAATGTCTCCACACAGTCTTTGATTATAAACACAGCCAAATTAAAAACTCTGATTAAATGGGGATGGAACTAGTGGAGGCTTTTTATTTTGGCAGTGTTTACTACACGGTTGAGTGCACAGCATCGTAAGAGCTGTAGAGCTTCTAGCTGGAAAATGGGCCTCTGTGATTGGTTTTTGTGAGAACCTCAAGTGTCCTCTTCATCCAATCAGAATTTTGTTTTATATCAAAGGATATAACACTAACACTAAGCTAACACTTCCCCCTAAAAGCACTTTTCGTCATTAGGTCAACAGATAACGCAATTCAATGTTATAGCAAGGCGAACGTGGTAAATCTGTTGAAAACTACCTATCCAAACACATTTTTTAAAAGTCAAAACCTGAAGTGTTCCTTACAATATTTTTTCAAATTTTATGTCATTAAATGAAAAGGCACACTTATATTGTCCATATACTAGCGTCATTAGAATGAGCAATGGCCAATTCTCTTTAAATTGCAAATATTGTGCAAAAAGTTACCATTTTTGCCTGTTTTGTCATACGGTTATAAATTCAATGAACTATGACTTTTCTAAAGAGCGCTTACAAATTGATATGTTCACCTTTCTTTCAATTTCTAATAGAAAACAAGCCTGTCTTGCTTTCCACTTACGTTGACAGATGTGTTGTTTCATAAACCAAACTTCAACAAGTCGACAGACGAATATAGTCCTTTCTTGGAAGAGTACGCACTTTGACCTATTCTAGATCTTCTCCGTTATTACTGGATAGTAATACATTGACTGCAAAAGATTATTTTATAAGGCATATGTACTTGTAAGCACATTACCTAGCCCACAACAGTACTATGAAAATATTCATAATTATTGATGCTGTGATGGGGCTACTGTATAGAGATAAAGATGGTAAAAAAGACTAGTGCAGTATAAAAGGATTAAGATCAAGGCTGTCGAGATAAAGATCTAAATGTGATTGGTAAAAATAAAAAGCCGATGCACGGCGTCATCATCCCTATATCTTCGTGTCAGAAATTGCCATGATAGTAGGGCGAATCCACTAGTTCTTCAACAGTCCCACATGGCGATTTTGTTCGAGAAAGGCCGATCGACTCAGGCTAAGCGCACCACCGGTTACGATAAAAAATATACGTTTCTTCTCCGTTACAAATGCAAATTATCAGCTGAAATGACTCATTTTTACGATCTGCACATGCTCATTTAAAACCCTCTGTAATGTTGCCAACTCAACAATTTTTTTCAGTTTTTGTTTTCAAGACGCAAGTTGGGTAGTCAATATGCACAGTGGCGCTTATCATATTCTTTCAACACATATATTCAACTGCAAGTCTTACAAAAGTTTTGTACAAATACCAAAAATAACGGGATATATTCAAGGATAATATAATCATATCAAAAGAATCTACACCAACAGATCACCACATCATTTTCATTATAACTAGGAATAAAACCAATTCATCTCAATATGCAACTGAGGAATGTGATCTTTTTGTCCCCGAGTTAACTATTCTATACAAACATTAAAAGACTCGACCTTAAACAATACGTTGACAATAGGTTTAGCCTGGATATTTTGAAAGAAAACTCATAGCTGAATTAATTACACCGCTGAGCTATTGGCGATTGGTTTTTAGCCAATGATTAGGTTTTAACCAATCGTCACCGAGCGCGGAGTATATAGTACCGGGTGTCCCAAAAAAAGGTTATATGTAGATTTTTGAAAATAATCTATGTTAATGTTGACAAATATAAATATCCTTTTCATGACATAATCTATGTACCCTCTACTAGTACCCCTGTGAATGTCAAGTTCACAACCTACGTACTTTGTCTGCATTCTACGCATTCCTGAGCAAGCTCTTTACATGACATAATGCAACACGCGCCCCGCGGTTCATTTACCGTCACAGCCCACATGCATTTGGCGGGGCACTTGAGTAGGCTCAGCCATGGCAGATGCAGTATTTTATTCTGATAAACAAAGAATAAAACTTGTTTAGTTTTATTTCAAGAGTTCAGGCAGAAATTTAAAAACAAAGAGCAGCGATTTCAAGTCAACAAAATCCAAACAAGGCCTAAATGCAAAAGATTGTTATTCATTTCACTATGTTGATGACAGGAGTTACAGCGTGCAGAACTTCTTTCACCAAAAACGTGTTCTTCTCTAATGACCATCTTCTTTTATTTGTTACCACCAAGAGTCCAAGAAGTTATAAAACTGATTTATTTTCAGTGTACAATATTTAGTTGTTCAATATCTTTCTTTTGTGCAATAAGTTCAACAATGAAAAATAAGAAAAACATAAAAGTAATAAAGAAAAAAAATCTGAAAACAAAGATGTGTGTGTATTCAACTATTGTTGTGCGATATTTTGATGGTTAGCCACTCTTGACACCCCTGTCATCTTGCGCTCATAGGTTAAGTTGCTTTTAGGTACGGAATTGAAACTTAGCAAACAGTTACAAGAAGTATCAATAAATAATATCTGAAAAAATTACATTGTTTTGTTGTACCATCACAAAATGCGGTTCATTCTCTACATGTAACCTTTTTATGGGACACCTTGTATAAGCTTATTTTGTAATAGAAGCTACGCTCAACATCCGGCGAGCAGTTTATAAAGACACGTGCTTTGATGCCTATACAAAGATAGATAGATAGATAGATTTATTATTATCTTTTCACTCATTACATGATACAAGAATAATACATAAGAATAATACATTATAAAAGATATCAGGAATAATACATATATAATAAACTATGGAAATGCATAATACAACGATGAGTGAAGGAATTACAGTAAAGGCCCAAAGGCCTGTAGCTCTGTAACCCCTTGATACAGGTATATGGCATTTATTTGACATGGCAGCAGGTTGGTAGACAACAAAATGCCGAGTCCAACCAACCAGCTGTCATGTCCATCAATGACATATCCTATGTTAACATTTAAGGAAAAAAACAAAGAAAAACAAAATGCACATATCAAAAACTAATTAGGCGCGTGAAAGTCGATTCCGAGTTTATCGTCCCCCGCCCGCGTCACTTTTTGGACACCAAAAACACCCGCGTCAAATTTTCAAAAATGCCAAAATAATTCATTATTTTCAAAGTATCAGTGTTTTCACCAGTTTTAGCAATTGGAAACATATATTTTTGTTTGTAAAACATCTAAATTTATAACTTGCAACCAAAACCAGGCTCTTTTCTAACTTTTCTAGTCCCTACCCATATAAAAACATGTTTATAAATAACATGTATGAGTGTGGCTTTAAATCAACACGCACATTAGGTCAATAATGAAATCTGATGAAATAATGAAAAATGAAAAAGTCACCTCACCAACCTGGGAAAAAAAAGGGACGATAAACTCGGAATTGACTTTCATGGGCCTTATTGAAAGTAAATTAATGAAATTAGTGAACAAAATATTGGTGAGGTACACATGATTGAAAGACTAAGAATAGCTTTGCATAAGATGTTGTTTATACTTTTTCCGGAATTGCTTCACTGATGCCTATACAAAATAATTCTTTACCTGGCGTGGACGATGTGCGACGATCAGGGATATTATATGGAAATAAAAGTAGACGCTAAAAGTGAACTGTAATCATGTACAATAACCCCGTCACAGCGTTGATCTTTTTTTTTTTTTTTTTTTTTGGTTTCTGTTATTTACAAAGTTCTAAAACCTTAGACGTCTGTTGCTTCCTATTGGTAGCTGACGTAGGCGGCGCTGTTAGTTACTGGTCATAAATATGCGGAAGGAAGTAGTTGCCACAATCCCTGTTGAGTGTATTAGCCTGCCCCCTCTTTCTTATCATAATTGACTCCTTCATGTGTCTTCTTTTTCTGTTGGTTTCAATGTCTCTTATTTCATGTATTTTGGTTTGGTCTTCAGCGACATGATCCGTAAGAACGATTTCCTAGGGGCATTTTCAACAGATGTTTTTCTTTGGGCCTTGGTGTATGGTAGCTTATGTTTTTCCGATTTAGATTTGTACTCTTCATTCTCGTGCCAAAGAGTTTCACCGATGTAAGATTTTGGGCAACCTAAGCAGGGGATTTCATACATACAATCTGCTGTAGTTTCGACGTCCAGCTTTATCTTTGGGGTGAACTAGGTGGTTTTTAAGCGTTTTGTGTGGCTTGAAAGGAACTCTTTCTTGCGGAAGGAACTACTTCCTTCCGCATATTTATGATCAGTTACTAACAGCGCCACCTACGTCAACTACCAATAGGAAGCAACAGACGTCGATGGTCAAAACTTGAGAAAATGCTGTGCTACAGCACGAAACGTCATTGAGGTATGCCAACAGCACATATTTAGTGGATTTGTTTTAGAACCTTGTAAATAATTTTAATGGACAATCCTGATGAATCTATTTGCGCAGTTGTTTCTGTTTATGGTAATCCGGTGAGGTAAACACCAACTGGTCATCCGGGTAAAACACCAATGTTTGTTTATAGTATTGGTCTTCTGGTTGCCCAGTAAAAGCATGATTGTCTCCCCTATTTGTAGCATAGATGCAGGTAAAGCAACATTTAGTTTCTGGTGTTGGTCATATTAGGATATGATAGGTTTAAGATAGGAAGCTTTATTTCACCATGGAAGCCCAACTCAAACAAGTTGTTCTCATGACGCATGTTTAGGGGTGTTTAAAAATATTTAAACAACCTAAGAAAAAGAAGAAATGAAACACAGTTTAACACTGGTAAAATAATTTTTTATTCACAATGTTATGGATATGAATGTATAAATTAATTATTGACAATGACGAAATGCGTACATGAGCATGGCAACATGGAGTTGTGTGTAAAAAAGCTTAAAAAACTCAATGTGGTTAAGGGATCTGGAATGAGCAATAAATACTGTCCAAACGTTCATACCCCATCCCTTAAAATACCCAATACTATGGACTTTATTCTCTGCGTAATAACTGATATTTCTAATGTGTGGTGCTGTACTCAACATCCGATATTTATTGCCAAGTGTGATATCTTTGATGGTGTTAAATTGGAATCATAGATCTGCAATGATATTTTGTTCCATTTTGTGGGCTTTTATCTCTCTCACCAAATGGGTTTTAAGAGAAAATCTCTTTGATTGTAAATGTATGAAGGATAAGAATCTCAGGCTCAGTGCCAGAAGTGCCGGAAAGTGCAATAGCTGCGCTGTGAACATTTTACAATACACGTCGTATATTATACTCATCTACACATGACAGATAGACATGGCAGCTTCTGGGACTGAGCAGTCGAGATGCTATACTAACGTACAATACAATACAATACAATACAATACAATACAATACATTACATTACAATACAATACAATACAATACAATACAATACAATACAATACAATATAATACCACATTATTCATAATACAACATGTCTTCCCTAACATGGCATTTTTCAGTATCAAAATGTCTCCACCTCGTCCAAAATGATTTTAAAAAGTTATCGTGCGGACTTTTCCCGCTAATTGCTTTCGAAAAATAACACATTACGTTATTTAGTTTCCTTTTCTTTTTAGAATATTTAGATACAAGTTCGTGAACAGGTATTAATGTATATTTATAATTGTGCCTTGGTTCAACACCTATCACGTTCAACACCATCCCTATGAAAACATCTTCAATTCTAAAATGTTTCACGTGTGTCGATATTGCCAGTATCAGCGGAAGTAGATCACTGGAGATGATATAGGTCGGTCCATTGACGTAGGGAGGGTATTCTGAGTAAGGGTATTCTGAGGTGTTCACATACCACTTACTACCGAAGCCTCTTATTGGCGCGTGATTGAAATTCAGGTGGCCTTCCACGAAGGTTTCACCAGTAGTTTCCGCTAAATGTTTCACCAAATTAGGAAGATTCGGGATGACATCGCTGTCGATTTTTACAACAAATTTTGCTTCTTTGCAAAAATTAACCGCCCATCGGAGTCCCATCAATGTTTTTAAGGTTAGATTGTTATAGGTATCGATGAAATTTTCCTTACAAATATCATGATATATTTTATTTTCTTCAAGCATTTTGATTTCATCCAATGTTCGTAAGCCTTTACCCAAGAGAAATACGTAAGCTACTCTTTTACCCAATATTTTCTTGCGAGTATATTTTCCCCAAGTTGCTCTTATCCCGTCACGACGCATTCGCTCATTCGGTGCAGTCAGAATGAGTAACACAACAAACACCTCGCTGTCATTTTCGTTAGTCCGTTGACAAATATGCGAATTCTGGATTACGTATCTCGTAAAATGCGGATTAATCACCTCTGGCGTGAAGAATGTTTTATTATGAACACATTGTTGAATATCAGTTGTATTATCCATGTTATATAAGTTTGTAACGATGTTGTTCTTTCCATATAACATACAGCAAGGACAAGAAACACCCTTTGTTCCTATCACCAGAGAGTTGATATTCTTGAGAGGGCACTCTATTCACGTGGTTTCTTTTCCAACGCTAAAAGATCACGAATTTTGGTGGTTTGCAAATGAAAAGTGTCCGCACTATCGATTGATTACGTAACTGTTATGAATAATGTATTAGGTTTTCAATGCAATCGCCTCGACCCATCAATACATATTATCTGTATTTATCAAAGTACTTGGAATAGCAATCTGGTGAGTTCACTGAACTACGCCCTAATACTGATGGAGTTTTAATGGCGTTTAATGGCGCTAATCCTCTCCATACACAGATGAACAAATACAATAGGAGAAGGTCAACACATATGACCTCCTATATGACATGTTATATGAGATGTACAACAACCTGAATATCATAAAGATCAGTGTTCGTTTGTGCATATGAACTGCATATTTACAATACTAAATATTAGTCGTTATATATTATGCCAAATATTGGTATTATGACAACACGGTATATGCATTGTATATAAAACAACTAATAGATCCTGCTATCATGGCGTCAGGTCATTGGTTCATCATATCCCGTATGTTTCTTAAAATTCATTCATATTTGAGACAAATTTCTGTGCCCATTTTATAGGCGTACAGGTGGATCCGGTTTTTTGGTCATTTTCATTTCTTTTTGATGAAAGAATTAAGGTTTTCCACTGCACGGAGGCCACTATGTGATACTAATTTAATGCTATTTGTAAATGAATGCGGATTCCCGGTTGTTGTTTTTCCACAGTGTGACAACTGTCCACCCATCCAGACAACATCATAACCAGGGACAGGCGATTTGCGCGGAAAAAAATAGCAAATTGCGCGGAACTTTTTTTTTCAGTGCAAATCATGTATACCTAAATTGCGCGGAATTGCGCGGAAAGAAAGTTCCGCGCAAATCGCCTGTCCCTGATCATAACATAATAAAACGTCTGTATTTGTACGATGAGTAAATATTAAACTGAACTTTGCCTTGGAACATTGTGTAAGACGGTGTAAGATTTTGTGGGCGCCCTCAACATTATTATCCTCTTTGTATCCGTTAAATGACATGGCATAGACTGTGTGAATTCTATGAAGACTACTTATACATAGGGTCATATCCATGGACACAAGTAACGATAATTGACAACACGATACGCGACTGTATTTAGGGGCTAAGCACTAATAATTAATAATGCCGAGTAGGGCCTACTCCTGGGCGACTCGTGTGGGCAAGGACGGTGACCAAATGAGTCCCAAATTTCACCGGGGTGGGGGGGCACTCAAGTATGATAGTGTAGGCCTAAACGCATGACTTTTTTAAACACCCCCTAAAACGAGTTTTACCCTACCAGCAAATTTAGGATCATTAGGCGTAAGCTAACTTAATACACTAAAGGAAGTTTTGGATGAGAAAACGGACATTTTGATGAGAAACGGCTTAATGACGCAAAGACAGTTGTGGTAACACCATGGTCGCAGACATGCAAAAAAGCTCAAAAACAGATAGGCCTAGTAATGAAACCAGTTTTTATTTTCCTTGCTCTAGCGAATTCACAGAGAAGGTGTTTCTAGTACAATACAGCGTCGGACTCTAGCTGAGAGCGTAGCCTAAGTCCAAACGGACTCCAAGAAGGGCTCTCCATACACAAATGAACAAACACAAAGGAAGGTAGTCTCCTCCGTGACCAGCTTGATTTCGATGGAGCGAAAACAAATTGGCTGCAGAGGAGACGGGTAATTTTGCCATGCAAATGAGGTGAGTGTCATCCCCTGCTATCACTCTGGTCCTGGTTACTTTGAATTTATGTGTAATCTCAATTTCTGAGAATGTATCAATGGTTCCGGGTATGCTCTCGGTATGAAGATATTCCTCAATAAGTGAATGGTGATGAAGGAAGGCGATGAAAAATGATATGAAACTCCAACAAATTACG
Source organism: Amphiura filiformis (assembly GCF_039555335.1). NCBI lineage: Eukaryota > Metazoa > Echinodermata > Ophiuroidea > Amphilepidida > Amphiuridae > Amphiura > Amphiura filiformis. The sequence continues at coordinate 54,382,102 of NC_092636.1, forward strand.
AGCAAGCATAAATTCCTATACGCCATCGCTTGACGGGTCCTGATGCTGGTCATTGTATCCAAAATTTCACTGTACATTCTTTGCATGACGATTTAGAACCAGTACAACTTGTACCAAATGTTTTAAGCAATTCTAAATCCGATCATGCTAATCGTAGAGACCTGTAACTACGAAGTGAAAGTCCACTTCAGTTCATCAAGAATTTTACATTTTACGCAAGAACTGGAGATTATGCTAGCAGCAGACAAAATGATATTTTGATCTGAGACGAATTTGTCTCAGATTTTGATGGTATGGTATTATATTCTCTGGCAGATGTGATTTACAGGGGTTAATGGTCGGTATACAGGTTGTATCAAAATAATTGATCTCCGTTTCTTGTTGTTATTGAAAATCCTGCCTGTTCCAAACGCACCATTGGATCCGATTGAATTGAGCGGACGTCATTCTTTCTACTTTTTATTTAACAGTCATTTCATATCAAGTTTTTTTTTATGTACGTTGATCGTAATTGTTTTCTGGTTTGTACCAGGCGAAACACATCACCACATCATTTCATGAATCGCTTCAAAACTGGTGAATAGGTGTTAGTTATGCTCCGATTGCATCTTTTATTTCTATAGGGTTTTTGATTTGCCGCGCGTCAATCAATCAATCAAGTTTGGTCTGCAGGGGGTCTGCCGATATGACATATTGTAATCAAACAGTTTTTCCACTATGTCTACACACAAGCACAAAAACAAAATTCCTCTGATTTTCAAGTTGTTTATCTGCGTTTAATAGTTAGTGGCCCATGCTCTTGTCATTGGCTTAGGACGATTTTCAACATGTGGGGCTAACAAACAAACAATTTTGGTAACCCATCCTGGGGGTGCCCGACGGGGTTTTCCCCCTGGGTGTCAGGAAATTTTGCGAAATATAGGTCAAAAACGCCCATTTTCCCCAGTATCTGGTCATATTATTTACTTCATCTCGAATTAGGGGGGGGGAGGCTGAGCCCCGACCAAAATTATTGAGGGGCTGCAAACCCCCCGGTTCCTAAGCCTATGCTTGTGAAATTCTACATGTAGAGTTTTCTATGTAGGGTGTGTTGATCTATAGTTGAGATGCAGCAGATATAAATATCTAGAAAAATAGATATCACAAGCTTTGTCGTTTTAATCGTCATGAATTGTGGTTCTGAATTCACCTCTTTATAAGTTTAATAACGACTATGTGATCATTTGCTTTTCTCTCCAACGAGGGATTCTTGACACTATATATTAAAATTCACACAGATTAATATTCGTAATTGGTTTAAAAAAAGTGAATAAATAGATCATTTTACCGCAGATGCAATTGAGCATGAAGTCGAGCAGCCAGAGACACGCACATATTTTAAACCATATCCTTTTAAGTATTGACTTTCGTGACTTTCACGTCAGGTTGGTCAACCCATTAATGAATGTCAATAGCTGATTACAAAGGAATGTGTATTGAATAAGTTGGAAAAGAGTCATACCTCTTGTTGACGGATATTTCCCATAAAAGACACCATGCACAGTTTTGACAGTTTTAAAAGCATTGTTATTTGTTCAAATAAATATTAATTATATAATAAATATTTCACAATACTGTATATGAATTATGAATATGAATTTATAATTTATTGTGAAATATGATTCTCCCACGAGGGTTCTTCCTCTTTCCTGAGTTGCTACCGTTGGTGGCGCTAGAAGCTGATCGAAAAAATTCGGTAAGAAATCGAGACGAAGGGAATTATTTCTTACCGAATATTTTGGACCAACTTCTGTGATCGACGGGAGCAAAATAATATTCCCATTAAACAGTTTTAATTGACAATTTAGATCTAAATTAAATATTATACAATACAATAACATTATACAATACAATACAATACAATACAATACATATACAATGCCGGAAATGTAGCCATGCACATTATACATAATACAACATGTCTTCCGTAACATGGCATTTATCAATATTAAAATGCTTCCACCTCGTCCAAAATGATTTTAGGAATTTCTCGTGGGGACTTTTCCCGGTAATTGCTTTAGAAAAATAACACATTATACTATCTTTTCTTTTACTTTTAGAATATTTAGATACAGGTATTAATGTATATTTATGATTTTGCCTTGGTTCAGCGCCTATCACGTTTAACACCATCCCCATGAAAACATCTTCAAGTTTAAAATACTTCACGTGTGTCGATATTGTCAGTATCAGTGGAAGTAGATCGTTGGATATGAGATAGGTCGGTCCATTGACGTAGGGAGGGTATACTGAGTAAGGGTATTCTGAGATGTTCACATACCACTTGCTATCGAAGACTCTTATTGGTGCGTAATTAAAATGGAGGTGGCCTTCCACGAAAGTTTCATGCGTAGTTTCCTTTAAATGTTTTACCAAATTAGGAAGATTCGGGATGACATCACTGTCGATTTTTAAAACAAATTTTGCTTCTTTGCAAAAATTTATTGCCCATCGGAGACCCATCAATGTTTTTAAGGTTAGATTGTTATAGGTACTAGGTATCGATGAAATTTTCCTTACAAATATCATGATATATTTTATTTTCTTTAAAGATATTGATTTCATCCGATGTGCTTAAACTTCTACCCAAGAGAAACACGTAAGCTACTTTTTTACCTAATATTTTCTCACGGGTAAGTTTTCCCCAAGTCGTTCTTATCGCATCCCGACGCAATCTCTCACTCGTTGCAGTCAGAATAAGCAACAGAACAAACACCTCGCTGTCATTTTTGTTAGTCCGTTGACAAATATGCGAATTCTGGATTATGTATCTCGTAAAATGCGGATTGATCACCTCTGGCATGAAGAATGTTTTGTTATGGACGCATTGTTCGATATCAGTTGTATTATCCATGGTATATAAGTTTGTAATGTTTGTGTCCTTCCTACAACAAAGGCAGGAAGCACTCTTTGTTGCCTTCTTTCTATCCGTGGCTACGTATGATTCGTATGCAATCTCACTATCTGAACCAATATCAATGGCTCTAGACATGATGGTATCTTTATCGAAATGATCATCACTATTAAGGCTTTCCACAACTGACTGATGATAAATGAACGTGATAACAAATGATATGAAACTCCAACAAACTACGAAGAAGCAGAAATTCCTATACGCCTTCTGTTGCCGGTTCATTATGCTAGACATTTTGTCCGAAATTTGACTTTTTATTGTATTTTCTTTGCTTTGCAGAATTAGAACGAGTACAAATTAGCTCAAATTGTACCAAAGAAGCTTATTGTATTTCAACGTACATCAATTATTTTGGCCTGACATTCTGCTGATCGCCTTTATACATGCAAGAACACTTTTATTTTGTCTACCTTTGGTTTCTATCTCATGCTCTCGTGGAATACTGCCTGTTAGGTGTGATGTTCTACGCTGTAGTCGCCATAATCAGCAAATAAGAATATGTGGCCAAATCTACCATAAGCTTGGTCGCTTTAAATATCACGAATCGTGGTTCTTAGTAGCAATTTTTGTGAGCATTACGTTTACGGAACATAAATATTCGTAATTGGTTAGAAATTGTGAATATAAGTATGGGCAGTTTTACCGCAGATGCATTTGAGTATGAAGTTGGACAGCCAGAGACACGCAAACGCTTTAAACCATATCCCTAATACATGACTTTCGTGACTTTAACGTTTGTTCTGTCAACCCATATATGAATGTCAATAGTCGATTACAAAGTTGAATTTCTTAAAGTTGAATAAGAATAGCAATTTTATATCTAAAATTATATCTAATTTCTGACGGGTAATGGAGTATTTCAATTTAGAGTTTAAAAATTGAATGCATGTGCAATAGGCTACAATGCACAACCTGAATATTAGCATGATTAGGGCTAAGGCATAAAATTTGGAATTGGGTTTGTTTCAAGTGTCGGTGTTGGGGTTCGGGTTTGACTTTAGGTTTTATGGGTTAGAGTTAAAGTTTAAGTATTCTAAGCTATCTATAGATAGCCCAAAACGTGATTCTTGTTCGACTGTTCAAGAACTTGATTCAACATTGGGGTGGGACGGAGTGTTTTAGAAGAGAAAAAATAGCATACAAAAAATGGACGAAGCTGATACTTTTGCAAGTGTCAATATTCAACAACATACACCTGGTCATCAGACTTGTACCCGAGTCCAGCTCATCCGAGTCCGAGCCGAGCCGAGTCCAGTTGAACCCGAGTCCGAGCCAAGTCCGAGTCCTTTTCTGTCCGAGTCCGGACTCGAGTCCATGTCCGGGGGTGCCGTGTCCGAGCCAAGTCCGAGTCCACCAAAAATATGACCTGAGTCCGGACTCGGGTCCGGACTCGGTCAGAGTCCATGCCTGTGGTGGGGCACTAAACTTTATATCTGACATGTATGTGTCTATCAGTGAAGTAGGGGCCTAAAAAGTGGGGGTGGGGGTCACTGGTTATAAAAAATGAAAAAGGGGGTCATTGGGTAAACATTTTAAACGATAGGGGTCACAGATATTAAAAGTTCTCTAAAAACTTCATGTATCTACATGTACCAGACAACAGTAAATGTGGAGGTGTTGGTGTGTGTGTGTGTGTGTGTGTGTGTCACATTAGTGACATGTAACTCACAGATGTACACAGGCCACAGGGACTCGGGAAGGGGCACCAGGCTGTGTGCAGCATAAATGTACATGGTCATGGAGAGCATTGTATTCAATGGGGGTGGGATAAATTATAGTATAGCTTTACCTTTACCACATTCATTAAAGCAGGCCTGAAAATTTGGAATAACTACTGTTGTATGTATACAAATCAGTTAGGGGTGGGACCCATCCCCCCCCCCCCACACACACACACTTTTATCAGTCAGTCTAGGGGATTATGCTGTTACCAAACAAAAGTTCAAGCATGCGGTATGCTTTGTACCTGTGATATTAATTCCAAATATCTTTTCAAAACTGAACAAATGTGCAGCGAATAGTGAACACATACAAACTACACATGTATGTATTCTCTCGGTCAGGGTTGTTCCATCTAGAGCACTTACCCATTTCTCAGATCTGTCAAAGGGGACACCCTCATGACATCCCTATTGGATTGTACAGGGCCTTTGATTTCCAGTCAATTTTCTCCACATAGAACACATCAATGTGCATTAATTTTCCTTTTGTAATTTATAAGCGTACTCCCCTGATTAGAAATCAAACATTTTTAAATTGTTTCACAAAGAGGTATATTTATCATTATGACATGTTTTGTGATTTCCCCCATTGAGTACAACCGTACGGTGAGTGTCCCCTGTGTCTGAGAGCGCAAGATGGAATAGCCGAATCTATCGCGAGTGATCGACAGAATGTAAAATACCCTATGTAATAACCATATACATAAATGTATGTAACGGAGGAGCACAAAGTTACTACACATTAGGATGAGCTGCCATGCATTGCATACTGCATGGTCCAGTGTGCACTTTTTCTCTTTTTCACTGAGTTGCATGAATTAGAAAGTTCCATGAAAGAAATTTTTGATATTTTATGCAGTATTTATTAAAATCATGCATAATTAATTATCAAGACCTAACCTGTTTATTTCATCATTGCTAACAATAATATGATTATGCTAATTCACAGATATTATTAAATAATATGGTGGATATGTAGGATACATGACAGATGACTTATTTGACAGCCCCCAATTTTAGGGAAAAGAGCAAATAAAGTGAATTCAACAAATTTGAAATCAAATTTTAGATCTATTTTGACATTTTTAGGTATAATCAGTTCACATTTAACATGGATTTAATTGCATGGACTCGGACCGGACTCGGCTTCGAGTCCGAGTCCTTTTGTGTCCGAGTCCGAGCCGAGCCGAGTCTTTGTCATTGGTCAACCAGACAATATTTATTTTTGACGAACAGACCGACGTTGCGACTGAAACTTTCAGTTTTCAGCAGGTTCCAATGCAAATGACCTGGAGTACCGGCGACTTCCGCTATAGATGGCAATCGGACAAAATGTTCTCACGCCTGGGACAGAATTATAAAGGACATTCCCTGTCGATTATAATATATATTTGACGTTGCCGGTACTCAAGATCATTTGCATCACAGCCCAGCTGAAAACTGAAGGTTTCAGTCGCAACGTCGGTTAGATCGCCAATAATAGTATTTCAGGTTGAACAGATTTAATTTCAACAAGATATTGGCTCGTTTGTAGCTGTTTCATCTAATTGTATTTCCTATACCTTTAATCATTCTTACCATAATTTAGGACATAAATAGCATAATGACATTTTTTAATGTTATTATAATTATGTAACAGCGAGTAGTGTTGTAAAATATGTTTATTTACCTTGGTATATCTTGAGCTCACGGAAAAAGCAAAGCCTGGTGCCACAGAAAATCCAAGAGATTTCACCAGAGCAGGCTGACCTTGAGGATGCATCAATATCTGACGAAAAATTGCCAAGATACAAATATGTAAACCTAAGCGAAAAAGACAGTACATGTATGTTGCAGCGTCTTACAAATTGGTTAGGATCACCATTAAACGCAAGGACCCTGGTAAGATCACCCTCACACACACCCATACCTATTGTTAAGTTTGGATCTTTTTTAATTATAAGTAGTTCTGTTACAAATAATGATCGTTACAATAATAATATTGAACGGGCAATGCGAGAATACATTCAAATAAAAATGTGAGAAAGTTCAAATAAAAATATCGCACTCGCCTGTGACTCGTGCAATATTTTAATACCTTGTGCGAAATATTTTTGTATTATAAAAGTATTTCGATATAAAGGAAGCCGTCCATGCCAACTGCCTGATCGGGAAACGCTTTTAATAGTGCAGCATGTTGCCTGTTCCGGAAACATGTAATACTCCAATTCAAATAATATATATATTCGTTATTTCTTGATTTAGAGCTCAAATTAGTTTAATTTTAATCTTTTATCCATGGCTTTTGCATTCAGTAATATTTTCTCTTGATGGCGATTCACTAAACGAGATGTCATTCAAGTGTGTAAAAGAAAAATATCGCCCGATTGCCGCGACTAATTTCGGGTTAACTTCCAAATTCGGAAGAGTTACAAAGTTGCCTGATCAGGCAGTTGGCCCGTACTGATAAGTATTGCATGTTTATATCAATCAATACTAGTACCTTTAACCCAGCGCCAGCATTTTCAGAGGAGGTATACTCGTTCTGTTCTACGTTCAATCGTAAGTAAAGCCCATTTTGACTTCCGGGTTGTCGTACTTCTAGAGTTTTTCTCATCGATAAATGATGATTAAACGAATAACATACACCAGAGTCAGTAATCACACGAGTAAAATTCTCCGGACCACAAGATTCTACCGTTCTCCATGAACACTTCTGTATCATATCCTCAGCTTGATGTGATTGATTAAACGCAAGTTCAGTTAGGTTCCAACGGCTAATCCCAACTGCGTCTTCATACGCATCCCAGTTGATTGACTCGTCGTTTCCTGTTGATTGCATCGTAGGGTTATACAATTTTTGTAACAACACAACTGATGCTGGATCAATAGTGGATTTTCTCCATTGGTTGTAGTTACATAGAGTTACAACAGGGAAGGGTAGGTACGTTACGTAATTCATCGTCACTACGCTAGACATTGGGTATCTGAAAAACTTGAATATGCTATCCATCATGCCATAGATTAACCATACCGTCATCGCTAAGAGAAGAAGTAACCACATGAATCTGAGGAGATTTAAAAATACAGAGTCTTAAGAGCTCTTAAGGATTATGTTTGCATCAGTGACACTAATGAATTTAGTCTATGTGTGATATATAGGAACAAGCTGGCTAGAATAATTTGGTTATTCTACCCTTTGGAGTGCAACATTCCATATTTAACATATTTTTATAGAGAGAATAGGCAAACATTTAAATATTAGGTGCTATAAAGTTGCATGTTCGACTACCATGACTACGCGGATATGGATAGACCATTTTCGGAAAATCCCAAAAGCCTTTGCAGTTGATGCCGTGATGACATTTCGTCGATGCGCACATTTTTACTGCGCACGTTGAATTAGTCTCCACAGCAGCCAGTTTGGTTCCGCTCCCTCCACACAAACAGTCTGCCAATTGCCACTTATAACGCCGTTTCTGATTAGCTACACGAATGTAGCCGTAGAGCTGTACATACGGGAACTTGATTGACCTCAGTCAGCTGGCGAGAATGCCGCGAGATGGCGGGTCAAACTTACTCATGAATAATAAAGTAGCCGTCTAGCCGATCGACCAATTGAAAGCTTTGTTTGACGTCAAGCTGGATGACGTCGGCAGAAAACCGTTAGCGAATCAAAAAGGACCAGTTCGTGATCATTGGCAGACTGTTTGTGTGGAGGGAGCGTAACCAAACTGGCTGCGGAGGAGACTAACGTTGAATAATCACGATGGATGCGCAGTAAAGATGTGCGCAAACGTCATCAGGGTTTTAATATTCCAAAATGGTCGATTGGCTGATATTCAGGTGCTATAAGGTTGACAAAGTACTGGTGATTTGTACAATGAATATCTTCATATAGGTTACCTTTGTCAAATGCCAGATGTGACTTTACATACAAGAAAGCCTAAAATCTTCTTGTATTTTTATAATCGTATTTGGCGTTATGGTTTATTTATCTCCATTGTTTAATACTCATGGGCATTACCGTCAATCCGTCTTGAAATATAGGGACTGAATCGACCTGAATTGTCAAATTGTGGCTGAAAAGAACAAAAAAAATTTGTCATTTTGCCAAAAGATGGAGGGACATGCCCCTACTCCCCGGATTGACGCCGATGCTCATGGGTTACCTTCGTATGATGTGAAATCTTCTTGTAGCCACATATCTAATTCCATGTAGTGTAGTTGAGTCACAAAATTCCTCCGCATGTTCGCTGTAACTCTTCACCAATAATTCACCGGTTTCCTGTTGTTCAGTTGTACCTTGATTTTCACCATTATCATCCATTTCAATCACTGTTGAATGTCTCCTTGTTGGTTCTGATGGTACTTTTCGTCGAGATAAAATTCCTTCGTATGGAATGATGTTATTGTCTTCCGCTGGGGTGACTGAATTCGGAAGTATGTTTTCCGCCATTTTTAGTTGTTACTCCAAAAGGGTATTTTGAAATATATTACTGATCATAATGGTTACCGCTCAAATAAGTAGCCTTGTTCGTAAAGTATGGTTGCCATTGCATGTAAAACGGCATAATATTTTGATTGTTTCCAAAATCCAAGCGTCAGCTGTGCATTTCAATTTGTTTCATAATGTCAAATGTATGTCACTCGTGTTTGTAAGAATACACTATGAAGGCTAGCTAGCAGAAAAATCAATACATTTCTAATTTGTTCGTTTGTGCGCAAATTTGTCAATTTATAGCAATCCCAGAGATCAGCACTAGCTTTCAATTATAGGTCTGTCACACTACACCGGATAGGTCTTCCGTACAAGAAACGGATGGCATTTTAGTAAATCCGTTGTTGTTCGTCAATGATCGTTTTATGTTCTTTTTATGTCCTGCTATCATCCGCCAAATGCGTTTCGTGTTAGGTGATGTTCGTTAAGTCCGTCGGCAAGTTTGTGCATGCACAAAACTTGAAACGGTGTGTACCGAATACACATGTTCGGTATTTATCCGATGTGTGTTCGTATGGTGCTGCATATTGCCGGAGTTTGTTCGCTCTCCTTTCGTTCATATTCGTTCTTTGTTCGTTGCACTCGGCCCGTGTTCGTTGCAAATACGTTCCTGTGAGGCCTTCACCACCGGATAGCATATTTTTGCATTCGGTGATGTACGTTGACCCAGACCGTGTTAGTGTCACACTACACCGGATCGGTCTTCCGTATAAGAAACGGATGGTATTTTAGCAAATCCGTTAGTGTTCGTCAGTGTTCGTTTTATGTTCTTCATATGTCCTGTTATTATCCGCCAAATGCGTTTCGTGTTAGGTGATGTTTGTTTAGTCCGTCGATTAATACGTTTCAAGTTTTGTGCATGCACAAAACTTGAAACGGAGTGTGCTCGAATACACATGTTCGGAAGTTGTCCGATGTGTGTTCGTACTGTTCTGTATATATACCCTGGGTTTGTTCGTTATTCTTTCGTTTATATACCGCGGGTGTTTGCAAGGTTTCGCAGGCGCTTGTGCCGGATGTAGGCCTATGGCGAACATGTGCATCGATCATGGGGGGGGGGGACTTTCTGAAGGGTGTGTGACGCAATATCATATTTCCCCCAGTACTTTAGAAAAAAGGGGGAAAGGAGAGAAAACAAGAAAAGAAAGTGAGAAAAATTGAAGAGAGAAGAGAAGAGAAAAAGTTAAATTGCACGTAATTTAGTAGTAGGCCTATGCATGTAAGTAGTATTGAGGGAGGGGCACTTTCTGAAGGGTAGAGGACGCAATATCAAATTCCTACCAGTTTTAGTGATTGACAAGAAAGAAAAAAGAAGAGAAAACATGGAAAAGGTTAAATTGTATACGTTATTGAGTAGGCCCAGGATAGTAGTACTAGTAAGCCTAAGTATAGACCTGTGATTATTATAGACAGTGCTTAAATGTGGTTCCTTGGCTCAAAAGCCTGTGAAAATTACTGCCGGCCAGTCCATATGCAGGGCCCGTGATATTTTGTCACCAAAGTCGGTATTTAAGACGGACTTATAGGCCTATTCCTGACTTAAACATATCAATCCATGCATGCTTTACCTGAAATTACGAGTCTGAAGTCTTATATCTAAGTGTCAGTGGATCAGTGTAACATTTTAAATTTTGCTAATTCAAATCGGGCCTTCTTTGTTTTTTGTTTAAGGCAATAATAGTGTACAAATGATGCAATTTTCCAAATTTTCCATTTTTAAAACTAAATTTATACACAATAGGCCTAGGCCTAATAATGTAAATAGGCCCTACAGCCCCCATGCAAATGGCTTCAATTGGACCTTCATTTTCAAAAATGGACAAGTCTTCCTTTTTGTTTCTGCTATGGACATCCACGTGTTATTTTTAAAACAATTGTTTATATTATACAATAATGGTGAAAACTTTTTAATGGCTTCAATTAGGCTTTCGTTTCACCAATTTGCGGCTGTTTCAAACTAAAATAGTACCCAATAATAGTGCTTGATCCAAAAAATGACAAATGGCTTCAATTGGGCCTTCATTGTCCAAAGGTTTCTCACCTCTATTGCCCCCGGACGCTGGTTGCCCTGATATATCAGATTTGTAGACCTTTGGTACTTATTAGCCAATATTTGACCATTTTCGTCAAAATTTACCCCCTTAAAAGTTGTCTTTCCCCACTTTGTTCACCCTCTGAAAAAGTGCTTGCTACGTCACTGCCTCTAAGGGTCAAAACCCTCTCAAACACCCTCTCCTCCCCCACTTTTCTGATAGGGTGGACATCCCTGTTGGTGCCACATGCGACGGATTCGCCGGTCATTTGTCGGACGTTGAACGATTGAATATAAAACGCCTGCAGGATTATTAGCGGCCACAACGCATAGAGAGACGAACGGGAATCGGACCCCAAATCCGGAAATTTGTCGGACGTTGACCCCCAAATCCGGTCATTTGTCGGACGTTGAACGATCGAAAATAAGACGCCTGCAGGATTATTAGCGGCCACAACGCATAGAGAAACGAACGGGAATCGGACCCCCAAATCCGGTCATTTGTCGGACGTTGAACGATCGAAAATAAGACGCCTGCAGGATTATTAGCGGCCACAACGCATAGAGCGACGAACGGGAATCGGACCCAAAATCCCACCGAATCTTCTGCCGGACTGGTGATTTTTCCACCGAATAAAATATTTTTGTATTCGGTGATGTACGTTGATCCAGTCCGTCGTAGTGTGACAGACCTATTACGACATCATTCTCGTCTGCATTTTGCTCAGCGTTGAAAATGAAGATACATGTTAGTACATGACTTATATACTGGGTGGAGCTTGGAACCATGGGATATCGTGAAATGTGACAAGAAATTTTAAGGTCTTCAAAATGTACGAGTTCGAGTTTGTAAGTATACCTAAATTATTTATCAAGTTCATCAAGGATGCTGAGAGTGACATTTGTTTATCAACTGAAATTAGAAGTAAAAGTCTCACACGATTTACCGTACTAGATTAGAAATGATCTGTTGAGTAAAATTGAATTTTTTATTCAAACAATGTGACAATGACCCATTTGAGCTTGTTTTATTTTATTTGTTACATTCAAACGTTGATGGTGCGACCGAGATAATTTCTTCATAACTTCCTGTTAGTCTAAATATAAATTAACAACAAAAAGATAAACGTCTTACATGCCCTGAAACTAAAACAAGCATATCGAATTGTTATATTGTAACATGTACATGTACATGTACTATTAAAGAAAATACGGTGCACAGAAGGTAAAGCCCCAAATCAATGTTTCGGGTAACAGAAAAATGTACTTGCGCTTGTTTCGGCAATATTTTTGAACAAAATCTTTATAGCAATTTTACGCTGTAACTTCAAATTATGTATAAAAAGCGTATAAATCTTGTGCTTCAGTGGGGTATGTTGGCGTCTGGCGTGGTCTACCTGTAGCAATTATTATACTGTCGCCTTATCTGCTTCAGTGACACATTTGATCAAAATTGTTACCAACTTTATACCCAGTGTTGTTCATGCTTGTCACTATATATGCCATGCAACACCTACCTGCGGCTGAGACCATTACTCGTGCATAAGATTATGCCATTGTAAAAGACGTTTTGTTTATAACATCGTCGTTCCTTGTTATGCAAATGAGACAGTTTACGCTTCCGTAGCTTCTACACAGAGATTTCGGAACTATCTTTTTGTTATTTCCCTATTCCACGTGCATCAAGACCGTTTCTATACAGTTGAATGAGCATGGAAAGAATCTTCCGCACGACTATATAGTGCGAAGTAAATATCGTATTTGTATAGTCATGAAAGGAGTTATTCCCCAAGTTTTCATCATAATATTATGGATGACAGATGACGATTTGACACTAATAATAATGGAACCGGTATATTAGTTAAGTTTTGTTTTGTTTTATTAAGCATATTCCACAAATGACATTAAATACGATAAACCAGCTCAAAAGTACATCCATAGAGAATATGAAATACAATTACATAAGTCATATTAAACTGTTCGTATTCTAGTAAAATATTGAACATTCTGTCGAATAGATGAATAGATGAATACTATTATGTGTATAAAGATGTTTATTGTATGAAGTGCATTCGGGGTTGTATTCACTCAATGTTTTGAATCAAAAGGTCAAAAGCACCACTTAGAGATAACTGCAACTGTGCTTACGTATTTGTTCATTTATAAATTTCTCGAAATTCCTTTGAACTCTATCAATAGCCTTTGCTTGAAAAATGTAGCAACTAAACGTGTAACACCAGAACTGCGTGATATATTCAAAGGGATTTTGGGAAAGTACGAAACTATCTTAATGAATCAAAAGAATATTTTATGATTAAAAAGCCAGGTTTTGTTGCATTAAATAATGTTACCCATGATGCACTTCATCACAATACCCTGACATAACGGATGACAGATCTATGTATAAAAAGTCCAAAAAGACGTCCCTCAAATATTGAGGTGACACAGAATTACTTTACAATATACATTTTTGTAGGAAGTTTTTACATCATTACAACAATAAATATCTGTATGATTTTTAAAATATATCATACAAAACATGCTGATTAAAAATATATCCAAGCAATGAACGCATAAAAAATTGCTGGTAAATATGGTTACCATAGCTACTACTAAACACCATCACGCAGGCGCACAGCCATTGCCGCCATTGGTCCATTTGTAGAATGGATAAAACGCGTGTTGTGCCAAAAGGGTTCTTATGTTTGTTCGATGCCTATATAATGTACAAGTATTGTCAACACTGATTAAAAGAAAGGGGGAAGCTTGATAGGGCTCATGTTGTTGCGATAAAAATCGCTGTGAAATTGGGTCGTTCACAGACGCTATGGGGCAAGATGACTGGCGCTGACCTTAAACAATCTTAATCATCGATCTTTTTGTAAAAAAGAAGTAAATAGAAGTAAACGAGAATAGTCCGTTTTTAAGATACATTTTGGGACACCGTCTTGATAGGTTACAAGAAAGTTCTTCAGAGTTATTGCACATTTCAAGTGATGCAAACTAAATGTTAGAAAGTCTTAAACATGACTTTTGACCAAATTGTGGCATATTTTAACTAAATTCGGTATGCCTTACTTTAAGGGCATACCTATGTATGAACATTGGCCTATATTAACAAATACACTTCTAGGTATTTTATTGTCTACAGTTCGGAGTCAACTTGGATTCTGAGAATATAAAATCAAATACAGAATGATACAAAATTAGAAGAAAAAAACCATTGCCGGAACGAAGAGGAATGATCATAAGCGTTACTACACGTAGTAATGTCAATGTGCAGAATCCTAAGTTACTATCTGAATTATATCAACTTATTATCATCGGTAAAACCTTGTTTTTAAAGTACGATTGGTGTTGAAATTCATAACACATAACCTGCCTTATCTCGCGTGAAATATCGACAGTTACAATCTTGGGTGGATCATTAATTTGAAAGATATTACTTTTAATATCTTAAAAGTTCTTCACCAAAAAACAAAACAAAAACACATTGATTAAATCTTATGTAAATCTTCCAAATCTTGGCTATAAACTAAAGAAAGACATAAATAAGGTTATGGTTGGAGGAATTTTTCACTTGAAAAACGTGAAGCGGTTTAGTACGATTGTCAGCTTGAATTAAAAAAAAACTTTATGAAGCGTAGAAGTGGAGCCTTAGCAACTAATTTGATGATAGCGCTTATTGAGTTATAGATGGAACTAGTGTTGGCATGTACATACTACAAAAGTCAATACGAAATATGTAATATATAATTGCAATAAACAAACAAGGATTTTTTTTATATGATTTAAATATATTTACATAAGGAATGGCGTCAAAATCCAACTACCGGTCGACCGCCGGCGCCCTGTTAGAATCGGCGATTCAGGACATGGTTTATACTGTTCGGAACAATAGTTCGCGGTTACACCAGCCGGTTAGCCAGTTGTCGACCGACGGTTGGGTTTTGAAGTCATCTCTAACAAATTTAAACAATAAAGAAACATTAATATAGCAATCTAAGGTTGAGCTTGTTAATTTGCACTATTCATTTATCTCGATGTTCGTATCATTATATGGATGATTGGTTAATTCAAGGCACTAATAAAATTGATTGTCTTTAGGGTTGTCTTCAAAACATTACCTAACGGCTGAATGATGATCACGGGTCACAACAATGTTACACTGCTCAGATGGATGGCTTAATCAGTGCTGTCTCATACTAGCTTTACCGCAAAATGCCTCAATTTTGCAACTATACAATGTATGGATCGAGGCAATGATAAAGATCGATGGACATCATGGTAGTGTTGTAAAGGCAGGTAATAATTTGAATTTAGGAAAAGATTCGAATATTTTTGTGTCGATAGCTACCAAAATATGTGCCCCTGAGGATACAATTTAATTAATGTCATGACCGGCTTCAAATAAATGTTATTATCTTATGCTGAGGTTCTATCCGGGGTTCAATAGCCAGGTCTGTCTGTGCAGTAAGTATTGTTAGCCCTGTGGTGGAGGGTTTAAAGATACTGCCAAGGACAATATTCTCACTGAGATCGATTACACGGCTACCAATACTTCTAAAGCTAATGGTATTCTTACAGAATAAACATCTTATACCACTCTATTAACCAACATAGCAGCATAGGAGAACCAACCAAATAGTTCCAAACAAACCCCATTGTTTCTGTCAATTGGAGTATTCATTTAGCTTTTCATTACAATTAGGTTACAATAATTCAGTTACAATAAGGTTTGGTGTTTTTTTCGAGTTTCACGTCTTGGTGAAATCTAGTATTGAAATATACTGAATGTGATATCCATTGAAGGAGAGATGACAACTCTGATGCTTAATCTTATGCAAATTAACAGAAGCATTAGCATGAAAACCTTCCGAATTACAGAATATCTTATAAGATTGTGAAATTATTATATTATGAATACAAAATACAAACAAAACTTCTATCAACTGCATAACACATAATTATAACATTAACGACAGCATGTAGGATTATAGCAAATATATACAAATGTTACATCATTGTGAATATTTAAAATTTGAAATAACAACAAACTCATTGTCATTAATTTAAGCTCGTCTAAAAACATACAATTTTTAGGTACCTACAAAATAACACAGCTCTTATTTTTTGGTAATCTCATTCTATAGCATATTTAGCGTAATATACTATATCAATTTATTTGCTAGCAGCACCTTTTTAAAAGCGTCCACAATATTGACTAAAGTGGACTTGTGATAAACAATAGGGGAAAGGGGTATACATTTTACACTGCGAAGTTATTAAATGCCTATCAATACTCAATACAATACAAATTAGCTGTGGTCTAAGACCACGAACACAGCCGTGTTGTGACCCCTTAATCACCTTTGACCCCAAAATATATGAAAACCCCATAGACATTGGTTAATGTCAATGCACGTGTCCACGTGGCATCACTTTGCTATGCTTTTGTGGCAGAAGGATATTTTGAAGGTATATCGTTTTATACCGGAAGTAACCCCTTACTGACCTTTGACCCCAAATGTGTGTACACCATATAGACACTGTGTTATAACAATGCATGTGTGCAAGTGGCGTCACTGTCCTACGTAATTAGTGGAAGAAGAAGCATTTTAAAGATTTTTGTTTTATACCGGAAGTGACCCCTTAATGACCTTTGACCCCAAATCTGTGTACACCCCATAGACACTGGATAATAACAATGCATGTGTGCAAGTGGCATCACTGTCCTACAGAATCTGTGGAAGAAGATGCATTTTAAAGGTATTTCGTTTTATACCGGAAGTGACCCCTTAATGAGATTTGACCCCAAATAAAAAAATACCACATATACATTGGGTGACTGCAGATCATATGTGAACATACCGTTACTGTGCTATGTTTTACTTAGCTAATACAAATTTTTGAAGGTTTTTCGTTTTATACCGGAAGTGACCCTTTAATGACCTTTGACCCCAAATCTGTGTACACCACATAGACACTGGGTAATAGCAATGCATGTGTGCAAGTAGGGTCGCTGTCCTACGTAAGTTGTGGGAGAAGATACATTTTTAGTTGAAATCACGTTTTTGACCCCTGTGACCCCTGCATGACCTTTGACCCCACAAGTTTCATGTGACATGTAGGGGCATGGTCAATGATCATTGTGACCAAGTTAGGTCAAAATCGATGTAAGCATGTGAGTGCTAGAGCAAATGTAATGGTTGACAGAAGAAAGAAGAAGAAGAAGAAGAAGAAGAAGAAACTAGAGTCAACAGACGCTGAATACAAGCCGCAATTTGACCTCTATAACTTGACCCCTGGGTTACGGATGGGGTCAACTGCTCTTGCACTGTGCTTAGGATGTCATAAGAAATATTCCTGGTGAATTTCAGCTTAATCGGAACTTATACATGGATTTTGATTTTTTGAAAATTTTTGATTGACCTTTTGACCCCTTTATTGACCTTTGACCTCAATGTAAAAAAAACCTTATTTACACCGACAAAATGCATTGTTCCAATTTTAATTAAAAAATTCTAACATGTTCAATTCTTGAGATAAAAATTCTTGAAGTTATTCAGCTAAAAACAGGAAGTGACCCCTTAATGACCTTTGACCCCCAAAATAAAAATACCATGCATACATCAGGGAACACTAATTCATGTATGTTGGTTATATTATTCTGGTCTGTTTACATTTTGAGATAAAATTTTTTTGAACATTTTTGGTTTTTGACCGGAAGTAACCCCTTAATGACCTTTGACCCCAAACCTGTAGGCATCCTAAAGACCCTGGCTAGTAGCAATGCATGTGTGCTAATGGCGACTCTCTGCTATATATTTTGTAAAGACAGTGATTTTTTTTTTTTTTTTAGCTTTCAGACCGGAAATGACCCCCTTAATGACCTTTGACCTCAATTCTTTTTAGGAAGTTTTAAGCACTGCCACATGTTGATTCATATGCATGAGTCACATGATCATTGCATGAAATTTGTGGAAGGAGTAGCATTTTTTGTGAAATCACATTTTTGACCATTATAGCTAGGTCAAAGGTCACAGCGAGGTCAAAGTCAAATGGAAGGTTTGGCCTAGCCCAATGGTCATTTGGGTCAACTTTGGTTGAAATCTGTCAATCCCTTGCGGAGCTACATGCAGTTGATTGCGGTTGCCAGAAGAAAGAAAGAAAGAAGAACTAGTGGCAAATGGTGGTCTTAGACCACAAACCTAGCTGGGGCGTGTGGGGGTTGTGGAGGTATCTGACCCCTGCAAAATGTTCCAAAAATGTTCTCCTGGTCATAAGGTTTGTTGTTACCGAGTTTGAGTCCCACATTCCTTACAGATGTCCAGCCAGAAAATGCAATTTTAAGATTTGAACCCAGATGACCTTTGACCTGACCCCTGCAAAATGTTCAAAAATGTCCCCTGGTCATTAAGTTTGTTGTCACCAAGTTTGAGCCCTGTATCCCTTACAGATGTACATTTCTAAGATTTGACCTCTGCATGACCTTTGACCTGACCCCTGCAAAATGTTCCCCTGGTCATGAGATTTGTTGTCACAGAGTTTGAACCCCATACCCCTTACAGATATCCCAAAAATGAAATTAGAAGATTTGACCCCAGATAACCTTTGACCTGGCCCCTGCAAAGTGTTCCAAAATGCTCCCCTGATCATTAAGTTTGTTGTCACCAAGTCTGAGCCCCATACCCTTACAGATGTCCAGAAAAAGAAATTATAAGATTTGACCTCAGCATGACATTTGACCTGACCCCTGTAAATTGTTCCCCTGGTCATGAGATTTGTTGTCACCGAGTTTGAGCCCCATACCCCTTACAGATGTCCAGATAATGCAATTGTAAGATTTTACCCCTTAATGACCTTTTGGCCCCAATTTTGTATGCAAGTTATAGGCGTGTGGTATAGCCGATGCATATATGCAAATGACATCATTGTACTATATAATATGTGGCAGAAGATGCATTTTGAAAATATTTGGTTAAATACCGGAAATGCCCCTTTAATGACCTTTGCCCCCAATTCTGTTTAGACACTATGGGCACTGGATATAGCCAATACATATGTGCAAGTTACGTAATTGTAGGGTGTAACGTGTAGGAGTAGAAGCATTTTGAAATTTATTGCCAGAAAGAAGAAGAAAGAAAGAACGGATAGCAAAACAGTACCTAGCTCGGGGGGTTGAAAACCCCCCAGCTAGGTAAGAAGAAGAAGAAGAAGAAAGAATTGAGAAGAGACAGAACAAGCCGACATCCGTCGTCGGCTTGTAAGAACCTGTAAGAAAAAAGACACAGCCGTGACTAACGTCACGGCTGTGTAATCAGTCGTTGCATTTATGTCCCATAGAATGACTTGTGTGATTCGAAATAACGTTGCGCCACCAACGGTTTGCTCTGAGAAGCGACGTCACCGTGATGCATCATGGGAAATCCTAAACTCGCGTAATACTGATATTACATGGGAATATTATACCAGGGACGGTGCCACTGATTATAGCATTGTTTGTTACGTTTAGTAATATTATGGTCACACAGGGAAGTGTACTTCCCTGATTATACTAAATCATTTCTCTTTCTACATGTATATACCACTCTGGATTCTTTGTTGAGCTGTTTTCATCGTAATTTACGTACGTCGGAAACTCTAACTGGGATGTCGACCAGACGTTCAATAATTGACTGGCTAGAACAACCGCTGGCGGCGCATCGTATTGCGAATCGCGAAATTTTGATATTGGATAAAATGTTTTGACCCCGTGCATGCCAGTAACAAGACATTGTCAAGACGCCTCCATTGTAGATTGATGAGCGCTGATTGTATGAATGTATCTTCTATACAAAACGTTCAAGTAACGTCACGTACTGACGTCCTACCTGTGCAGTATATTATTAAAACATAGCGATGCAGGCAGATCACAATATACATGATCTAGCGATCTGCAGAACAAATTGCAAAATATACATTTAATAACAGAAACAATGTTTGCATTGGGAGGCACATACATTTTTAGTTAGGGAAATGTTTTGCAAAGCTTTCGGAGTTTCTTGTTCAGCGATTCTATAAGCCGAAGTTGCTTAAACAAAGTCAATAAAGCAAGTCTTTTAAAATCAACCAGGAACTACCGAGTGTGCATCAAAACGTGACCCTAACGATACTACTACAAACATGAAAAGTTGAATTTACACTCCGCCTTTGAACGACGAGCAACTGGCTTTCGACCAATCAGTGTCAATTCACCTTAACTTTATATTTAAAAAAATTAAAAGACAAAATATTAACAAGGTGCAGAATATTATCAAACAAAACTAAACAATTTGCTAGCTCTTGGATATGTTACTTTAATCGGTGGCCCTTTTTGTGGAAACAATTGATTTGAATATTAATTGTTTAAAGGACTTTTGTTTTGTGTTTTTGTTAACCTGTTAATGATTACACTTATGTTAATTAACACAAACTTGTTTTAATGTTAAGATAATTCTTAACATAATTGTTTACCAGGCAGAAGCCAAATAATTATGGTTGGTTGTTGAAACGACAAGGTTGAACAAACTGAACATATTTCCAATAACCTAAAGCTAGTGTCCGTTCTTTAATAACGATATGAGGAGATGATCATGTGTATTGCACCAGCTCAGCTGAAGGCAACAGGTTGCGATGATTTATCGATTGGTTGGTAAAATACTCTCATTTTATAAGAAACCTTAACCCTTCCAGCGAAACAACCTCGTTGCCGATGCAGCTTTGTGATCACGCAGAAGGTGCCGCCAATGTGCACTATAGCCGTATGTGATTCTGGACACTTTCATCAAGTATGCTCTAGTACCTTCAGGCTCTAAGATCTTACAATATAGCAAATATTCTTGAGACACAGCTATGTTACCGTGAATATCCATAAGCACCCATGAAATGACATCTAGTATTGTTGTTAATCTCATACCTATACCAAAGAGAGGTAATTTCCAAGAGTTAATTTATAAATAGAGGTTAGTAAACTGTGTTTTTGAAAAGGAAACTGGTTGGTAGTATCTGCACACACGAATTACAACCTAAAGGTACGTCTGAGGTTGTGTTTTTATTGCAAAAACATTGATTTGAGCAATCAGAGTTGTAATATTAGAAGACAAAACAACCTTCTGACA
Source organism: Amphiura filiformis (assembly GCF_039555335.1). Lineage (NCBI taxonomy): Eukaryota > Metazoa > Echinodermata > Ophiuroidea > Amphilepidida > Amphiuridae > Amphiura > Amphiura filiformis. Next base: position 54,403,427 of record NC_092636.1, read on the forward strand.
AGCCTTGGTTTTTGCCGTTTGTATTTACTCAGATTTTTGAGCCTCGAGTGTAGCACGTGTTAACTTAACACAACTGATACATTCCAATATTACAATAGTAACATTCACATTGCCAATCATTCTGTTTTTTCCGATTCAAAGTTTCTAATAATATTATCTGATACAGATAGCGATCTATAAATAGGGGTAAACATGTTTGATTCATTCTATCTTCAAAAATGGCAAATGGCGGGAATCAACGCAGAGAAATTAACGAATCCGCCTGGTTTTTCTTTTGGCGCCAAACTACAGCTATTACTGATTTAAGTTGGCTACAATAAGTGTACAACTTTCTTGTGGAGGGCTATACAAAACTAAAACAATTTTGGCTACAAAACGCTATTAGATATTTGGTGTTTAGCAAATTAACGATTAAAATCCAAAAGTTTTAAACTTTTGTCTTTATATCGCAACAAGAGCACGCAGACAATTGTATTGGTACAAAGCAAATTCATATTAACAATTTTACTAAAATATTAAAGAATAGATTGAGTTGCTTATAGCATTGAAACAATACATCGCTACCGTAAACACAACGAAGGAAACTACCAGTACTGTCCAATTGCGATGGCGCAGGGCAGGCAGACCTTTCCGAATTCTGCTCTGTAAAGTGCTTACACAGTCTTCACAGAATTCGGACTTTAAAAATATTCTCCATCGTAATATATATACATCAAACATATTGAACAATATTTGTCGCAACATCATCAAACTTGCCGGTCACAGGGGCTGCCACGCCATTTCTTCACACACACACGAAATAAACCTATGAAATTGTCATCAAAAGAAACGTGCGTATTAAACTTGGTCGCATATTTGTAACCGAACCATTTAAAGATATTGCCACAACTTGTTCCCGACCAACCCTGCTTAGTTAATAACAACTGGATTTATTCCCCTCTCCCCGCCGCGCCGGCCCTAGCTAGCCGCCCGCGCACTTAAGGGGGGAGGGAAGGGCGCTGCGTTTATAGTTTGGTATGACATACATCCCACTGTCGTTGTCATTGAGAACTATCAGTGTTAGTTGATTCAGCTCTCAGAAGCGCGTTGTTTCGTCTGACATGTTCAGTGGTTCTTGTAAGCCCGGATAGTCGTTGCCAGTGTACGTTCTACGGTAATCATTCCCATATTTAGTGCGGGGAGGATCACTTCTCTGAAAGACTTTAAGATACGTGTGATTTGCAGCCAAAGACATCAAGAAGTGGATCTGAAGAGTAAAACATATAGAAAACAATAATTTAATATACAAGTGGCGCTATTTTTAATTGTTATCCTTGTTCGTATACAACATCCACTATTCACATGACTTGTTGCTTGCTTGAAGTTTCGCTGAGTAATTACGCCATGTACGCGGATTGTACACCGTGCATTCGGTAATTTACCGAAGTGCAACTTTTGATGGTTGATTGTAATATGTAACAAATCAAAACGAACCACCAGTGAAGCGACATTATTATTCTATGAGACAGCTTCTTATAAGGAATTGAAGTCTACCGCGCACCATTGGACCACAGATCCTGATTGAATAAATAAACCTTCATCAAATACTTTCGATCATGGACATCCCTCTTACCGCGGGCTACGGCGATGAATACAGGTTGGTCCGATCGTTAATCGTAAGATCGGCACCAATATGAACAAAAGGAACACAGCTCTAAATTCATCGACCATCGTGTGGATTTTGACGCTCTCCTTCAAGCATGTCAAGAAATGAGATTTTTAACCATATTGTAAACTTTACAAATGAAGATAATAACATAATTCCACTAATTATCAGCATCTAAAAATTATTATTCATGTTGTTATGTCCATATCATACTTAACAGTTTTTTAAATGGCGTACACATAAAAAAAACCCGCCACGCTCTTTGAGATTGCTTTATATGATGATACCATTGATATGGACCTGAGTATTAAACTGTGCAGACTCTCATTCATCTGGGTATGTTGAAATTAAGATTTAATTTAAATCTGGTCAACCAGACATATCTATTTTTGACGGACGAACCGACGTTGCGACTGAAACCTTCAGTCTTCAGCTGGATTGTGATGCAAATGACCTTGAGTACCGGACACTCAAAAGGAATTATTGCGACCACAGGATTACCACTCACTTTAAACCCACAAACACGATCCGCCAGTCCTTAGTACATCCCAAGGACAAACAGCCCATGGGAAGGATCAGTGGAGTGGTCTACGGGGTACACTGTTCTGGAGAGCAAGCCTGTCAAGAATCTTACATAATCGCATGTTACAACATCGCAGAGCTAGCTCAAGTGGAAACACTACATCTGAAAGCCAGCGGACACCATTTTGACACCAAGGATGTCCGAATTTTGGATCGGAAGCAGCGTTGGTTTGAGGGTGGTGTGAAAGAGGCAATCTGGGTGAGGGCTGAGCAACCATCCCTCAACCCTGGGGGAGGCGTCCGGGCAGGATCATAAAGGACATTCCTCGCCGATTGTCATCAATACCGGAAGTGTGCAGTACTCAAGGTCATTTGCATCACAACCCAGCTGAAGACTGAAGGTTTCAGTCGCAACGTCGGTTCGTCCGTCAAAAATAGGTATGTCTGGTTGACCAGATTTAAATTAAATCTTAATGACCTGAGTGTTATTTTTGTTTTACTCGCCATGCTTTATCGTATACTTTGTTTTATTATTACATATTAATTTTACGTGATGGAATTGGTGTGGTGTTTTAAACTCGTGATCATCTCGAAGATCAATGAGAAAGAGTCATTGTAAGGTGTAAGATACCGATATACTCTAACCGGAATAACATCCAATTCACAAACAATGTTGCTATTATAAAGAAGCAAATTTTAAAACATGGACAAAAGTCCATAACTGGGTGTAAATACTAGTACTCATATTTCTATTCACAACATCTTACCATTCCGATGACTATGACGACACAAGCAACCATGATCAGATAAACACATAGATGGATTTCCTCATTCTAGAGAAATAGGACAAAAATAAAAGATATGGTTAAGTACTTACAGAATAATACTTGTAAATGGACCCAATCCCGTCAAAGAAAGGTGACTCATCGGTATTTGTCACTATTATAATCGTTAACCTGCTTCAATTCATTTCATAGCTTCCAATTTGCACATGATGATAACTTTGCCTTTTATTAACATGTTTGGTTGATGGGTCCCCTCGATCTATTTATAAATAGGGGATAAAACATGTTTGATTCTTCAGAAAGAGGTAAGAATCTGGGAAGATTCCCAAAATTTATTATTCAATTTGTTCATTCTATTCATCAAACCTAAAAGCTCCTCCGTAAGCATCGAATATATTGCGGAATAGAGGTCAAGAAGTGTCCTCCCACGGAAACATAATAAAATAGAAAGAATTGGTGGTCCCTAACAGAGCTGGATTTATCAGGCATATCCGCCAGGCTGGGTAATCAATACGCACTTGTCTTCAATGCTATAGAGAATTACACTGTTTGTTGGATTTTTGCTATGAGCTAAGAGGTAATTTAAATCGTTGGATCTGATTTCACAAGTTGACATTTTATGCAATATATAGTATGATGTAGTTAATGAGAAAACCTTACGGTGATTCGACTAATTTATCCGCTGAATGTTTGATATAGGGGTCGTACTCTTAATTCTAACATAATAAAGTGATTAAATGCACTTGAACCATAGGTCTGTAAGCTATCTTGTATTATGTGTGCACTGAATGGGCTGGTAGGCATGAGGTGTGTGCGTAGGATGGTTAATTCGTATAGACAATTATACAAGGTATTGCATTTAACACAGAGACTTAATATCAACAAATTGTTTTCATGATTGCGTTAAATTAACTATTGGCTCAAGCGTTGCAGTACGGTTGGACCGTTACAGTTTTACGCTCAATCTCTGCACCTAATATTCTTATCATATCAAAATGGGAAAAGTAGCCAAATTAAAACTTTAACCTCATAAAGTGTGTCTATAATAAGAATGAAAACGGGAAATACACACTTTTCTCTTCTATCTTAGTAACGCTCATTTGGTTTGTTTTCAATACAATAATTGTATACAAATTTATACAATTTTGTACAATCACAAATAAATGCACACTTTTAAAAATAACGGTTGTATGTTGCGTCTGTTTTCAATTTTCAATTCAGGCAGGTTGCACATAGCGCCTTTAAATGGATGATATTTCAAAACATCATTCATAATTAATCAGCAGTGGCACTAAGTATTTGAAATCACTATAAAGACTGTAAATTCAGATGTGTACGAGTATAATATCACAAACAATAAAACTGATTTATTTTTTATTTTATTCTTGAGCAAGTTTGCATTCTAAATGAATCAATCTGTTTTGAATGTTATAATGGTTTATTGTTAATTCTCTGTGTAGGACATGACATAATATATAAAAAACAAAAACACATTGACCAAATTGAAATATAATACAAACCGAAATTTAACATAATGTGGGCGTTTGCTGAAATATTACGAGAACATTACGCTATAATAAGTGATCAACATCGCTTATATAGCTTGCAGAAGGTCTGGTGTATAATCAGCCAATCAGGACATTGTATACAACACGCAAATATAATGGATTCCTTTCTTTGGAATCCTGCGAGAGCATCTCCTGGTTGATATTCTCGGCGGAATGAGTCCGGGATGATGTATTCGAGATGACAGAATAACTAATATCCAAGCTTTAACATCAAACTATATTGGTTGCGTAACGCGGATTCTTACGTACAAGTTTTAGAACTTTTATGCTGAATATTTATTCATTTAAACAGAATATGTTTTAATGTGTGGGGTGTGTATTTTAAAGGGTCTATTTTTAAAGTTCAGTATATATGTGTAAGGTAAATCGAAAATGTAGAAACAAAAGATTGTCAGGAAGTCACTAAATTGATTGTTTTATTCATACGATGGCCCGTACGATGGCCAGTTCTCTCTTGAAATCTGACTCGAGTAACGATTCACGTGATGATAGTACGGTATAAGGTGATTGGTTACTATTCAGAGAGATGTTTTAGCATTGTGAGAGGTTTCTGGAATAAAATGCAATGAAAAACATATTGGATGTTCTAGTGTCACGAAGTGAATAGAATTTTGTTCTTAAACATCACAATGTGTATGTATTTTTTCTTAGATAGAAGGGTATGTTTCTGCGCATGTATTTCCCTTATTGGGCTTTAATCTTATTATTGTTTACAACAGATGGATTCTGCATCGTACAACCCCGCGTACAACAAATCGATTTTTGTTCAAAACAACTTTCATTCTGTCTATATAAAACACGATTTCAATGTTGTTGTCAAAGAAATATAAAGTTAAATATAGGACACTGTTCCCTTTGTCAATTCAAGCTGAGGGCCGCGAGGGAACAGTATCTAACATCGATGCAAATTAAGGTGCCTATCTCGGAGATAAGTGGGCTACAATATCAGATCTTCCCTCAGTTAACTATTGTATCTTGGAGCATTGACCCCAACCTTATACTTCGTAATGACGCAAAAGAGATTTACATAACTTTCTTTACGCATATCTCAATCTCATTTTGGTTGGAAAAATCAGTAGCTCGCATGATTACACCACTGTATGTGTTTAGTGTATACAGCTTTGGCATCGTTAATTTCCTCAGGGTTCTTGTCTATTGTTCTATTTGCATTACTGAGTAATTAATGCATTGCGTTTATGTGAGATGAACTAATACAGGATTAAAGATTATCGTGTTCATGAATGAGTACATTAAGCCATAAGATATTTGGTAGGTGATAACAGCAGACACTGATATTTCAAATAATCAACTCCCAGGAGCTCTGAGAATGTAAGCCATATTGTGACTCTATGGCAAGAAGTAAGTAGTTTAAACATTTTGTCATGCTTGTGTTTTCTTCATCAAAGCAGGTGTAGTCAATAGTACATTTTCGCTGTGTCACACCTTGAATCAACTTGTAGTTGTATGTTTATAGGACTGCTTGTAGAAATCGATTTCTCATCATTTTCAGATCTGAGAAGTCGATGATATATACTATAAATGATTCATTGACAAGGCGTAAGTAAATATTCTTACTTGTCAGGTGTTTCAACCTTTTCAAAAAAAATTTACATTTACAATTTTTGAATTGAAAGGTCATTCCATGTGAATATTTGGTGATATGATGCAGAGTTAATTGAGTACATGCAGTAAATCATTTAAAACTATTATTTTTGCCGTATAAACTAATTATTATTATCCTGTCAAACACCGTTCCATTGTTCCAATGGTTCAGACACTCTCATGTCCACGCACGGGTTTTCAACGCGATGCTACAATTCGGCGTTCGAACGCGAACATAACCATCATGATCGCTATAGCGGAAGTACCCGTATTGTACATTTTTGTGGAACATAGGGCAACTGGTTACCTTTGACCTTTCCGTCCATGGCGGAAAACTGTTAATATTGAAGACCGAATTAAAAGACTAGTTTGCGTCTGACGCCAGGGCAAAGGCGCGACGTGATTGGTTGCTGACCTGCGCAGAGCAACATTTTAGTCAGGTTAACAGAACGTCATACGCAAACTAGTCTTTTTAATTCGGTCTTCAAAAGTTCCTTTAATGGAATTTTTTAATACAGACATTGTAAAATTCATTTTCAATAGACACATTTTATTCCTATGAAAAGTATCAATGGCCTGCAAGAAAAAAAGGTCAAATTCAGCTATAGGCCTATTTATTATCATAATCATTCGCAGACATTCAACAATATATAATTTATTTCGCAAGTTTTCGAGCAGTCATTAAAAAAAACTTTTGCAACACGTCTTTAATTCAACTTTGCTCCACTTCTATAGGCGATTACAAATTGAGTAATGCATTTTAGAGAAGTATATTCATGAAAAATCCTGTTTAATCATATTTCTATCATTCATTTAAACATAAAAGTGTTTTTATGAGTACAGTTGTGTACTTCAAAGGGTTTTGTAAGTTCAGTAAATATGTGTAAGGTAAATCGAAAATGTAGAAACAAAAGATTGTCAGGAAGTCACTAAATTGATTGTTTTATTCATACGATGACCCGTTCTCTCTCTGATTCGAGTAACGATTCACGTGATGATAGTATGGTATAAGGTGATTGGTTTCTATTCAGAGAGATGTTTTAGGGCTTACTACTTTTGTAAACTGTATAACATAATCGTATAATGAGAGGTTTATGGAATAAAATGCAATTTAAAACATATTGGATGTTCTGATGCCACGAAGTGAATGGAATTCTGTTCTTAGTAAACATCAAAATGTGTATGTATTTTTTCTTCGATAGAAGGGTATGTTTCTGCGCATGTATTTCCCTTATTGGGCTTTAATCTTATTATTGTTTACAACAGATGGATTCTGCATAGTACAACCCCGCGTACAACAAATCGATTTTTGTTCAAAACAACTTTCATTCTGTCTATATAAAACACGATTTCAATGTTTTTATCAAAGAAATATAGAGTTAAATATAGGACACTGTTCCCTTTGTCAATTCAAGCCGAGGGCCGCGAGGGAACAGTATCTAACATCGATGCAAATTAACGCGCCTATCTCGGAGATAAGTGGGCTACAATATCAGATCTTCCCTCAGTTAACTATTGTATCTTGGAGCATTGACCCCAACCTTATACTTCGTAATGACGCAAAAGAGATTTACATAAGTTTCTTTACGCATAATGTCATTCTCATTTTGGTTGAAAAAATTAGTAGCTCGCATGATTACACCACTGTGAGTGTTTAGTGTATACAACTTTGGCATCGTTAATTTCCTCAGGGTTCTTGTCTATTGTTCCATTTGCATTACTGAGTAATTAATGCATTGAGTTTATGTGAGATGAACTAATGTCGGGATTAAAGATTATCGTGTTCATGAATGAGTAGATTAGCCATACTATATTGGGTAGGCGATAACAGCAGAGAGTGATATTTCAAATAATCAACTCCCAGGAGCTCTAAGAATGTAAGCCATGTTGTGACTCTATGTCAAGAAGTAAGAAGTTTAAACATGTTGTCATGCTTGTGTTTTCTTCATCAAAGCAGGTGTAGTCAATAGTACATTTTCGCTGTGTCACACCTTGAATCAACTTGTAGTTGTATGTTTATAGGACTGCTTGTAGATATCGCTTTCATTCAGATCTGAGAAGTCGCTGATGTGTACTATAAATCCCGGCTATAAATGATTCATTGACGAGGCGTAAGTAAATATTCTTACTTGTCAGGTGTTTCAACCTTTTCAAAAAAAGAGAATTTTACATTTACAATTTATTAATTGAAAGGTCAATTCCTTACGATATATTTGGTGATATGAAGCAGAATAAATTGAGTACATGCAGCAAATGATTTAAAATTATTATTCTCTTTGCCGTACCCGCATTGTACATATTTGTGGGGCATAGGGCAACTGGTTACCTTTGAAATTTCCTTCCATGACGGAAAACTGTTAAAAGATGTTAAAATAGTCCAGCATTGTCTTTATATCTAATGGATGTAAATTAGGGTGTATCTTACTTCCATACTAGGCACTTCTGTGGATATTCGTTTGCCCATTAAACCTTCCAGTTATTTCAGTTTCTGTTAAAACATTATGTGGATTGTTGTTTTGATGACATATTGAATCAAAATGGCGACTAGACGTCTCGCTCGTCAGGCCAATAATGACGTTTTCGATCAGTTTCAGTAAAAAAACCGGTCGTTTTACTTAGTCCATCTTTCTTCCTTTAATGGAATTATTTAATACAGACATTGCAAAATTCATTTTCAATAGACGCATTTTATTCCTATGAAAAGTTATAATGGTCTGCCAGAAAAAGTAGGTCAAATTCAGCTATATTTATTATCATAATCATTCTAAGACAAAAATATATAATTTATTTCGCACGTTTTCGAGCAGTCATGAAAAAGAAGCTTTGCAACACGTCTTTAATTCAACCTTGCTCCACTTCTATAGGCGATTACAAATTGAGTAATGCATTTTAGAGTATATTCATGAAAATTAAAAAATCAGTCCTGTTTAAAACTGCATACTTCTTTCTATTAAGACGATCAAACAAATTGAAATATTCTGTACATTTATACTAATTACTTCCTAGCTTCAGATAAAAAGAATAAAAACCAATATCAACTTGTAATTTGTAACCAAGGAGCATCACACGGATATTGATGGGTAGATCTATGTCTGATTTAATGCGTGCCCAGTGCTTAGATCATCGGAATGGTTTACAACAACCAGTTAACAATTAAGATCTCACAAACGTGCCTAGATTTATTAATCGTCAGCTTGATAGTTGACCCTCTTTCCATGACAGGCAAGCGAACCTTGCTCAATCAATTGAAAACGTTTTTGTTCTAAAGATATTTAGCTATATTTGGCTATTACCTGCACAAGTGAGCCAGAAGCAGGCAAACATAAGGTTAACGCTGCGAGGACATAAGCCATAGAGGGGTAGTATGGTATAAGATCTCATTTTTCGCAGTTTTACGTAGGGAGGACGCGTGGTGTGTCGGTGTGTTGTTATATTAGGAGTCCTCGGAAGTAATGCAAAGCAAACGCCAACAAACACACAAATCACAGCCTGATCCATGAGCTCACACACCCACACACCCACAAAATATCAGCCATAAAAATATACTCAAAAATAACATGATTCGACCACAAGTGGCAACGTGGATTTATCATAGCCCGCAATACTATTGTGTAATACTTTTATAAACCTATTCATTACCTGTCCGCAGAAGTTCTTGAGGCTATCGCCGCATATGGTCGTGTTCGATGCAGCGGTAGGCGCGCCTTCACGAGTCACTAATCCTGTATGCACAAAGATAAAATATAACAAAGAAAAGACTAATAAGAAAAAAAAATCACACGATACTAAACTTAGTTTCTTTCCTGTAAGTGTACCAAAATCTAAGATTTAATTTTTATGGCAGAATTTGTAGTCTACAAGAGTTATTTTCAAATCACCTTCCTAGTAGATATAGAATATATAGAAATTAGAACATTTGGAACATTTAGATATAGATAACATTATTTTCTATTTGCATACAATGTGTTAATACTGCCCCTATAATATGTGCTGACGTGGTAATCATAATATAAATTCGAAACTATCCAACAATATCATCAATGTAATGCCCTCAGCAGTCTCTGAAAAGAGCAAACGAGTATTTTAGGGCACATCTTCAACACGTAGTATAGCTCAGTTTCAACAATCTATCTAGCCAATTTATTACTGTCATAAGCGTATCAATTCTGACCACCTACACAGGAACCTTTTAGCAGTCCAATATAACCTGTTGGATACAATGGTAAAAAGGTACCTTAAAAGATATTATCTGTATTGGATTACATATCCAGAGGTCATTCACCAAGATGAGCAGCAGCAGCCTGTTGTAAGGCAATACGTCAAGTAATAAATCTTTTTTGTTGTTACAGGTCTCGGGGACAGGTACGGCGCACAGTGGCAACAGTTAAATAGCGTCAAAACCTTGACATATTACGTCATTATGCATTGTGGTTTACATGCACCTGTGTTAACAATAACATCTGACAATGGCATGTGCATCACAGTCAATCTATATAAGTAGTAGGGCGTGCAAATAAACAATAGATTTGTACCACATATACCATAATATTTCTGTATTCTCTGGAATAAACGACATTGTTGACGCGGAGTGATGTACTCTAGTTGACATAATAACCAGCATCCTATCTTTATTACCTTGTGATATTACATATTGATGCATGTTTGACAATCTTTGAGAATAAGGTTCTGTTGCCAAAATTGGCAAACACATTGGGTATCGAAAATATATCTTCATCAACATCAAGCCTCAAGGTTAGACTATGCCATAGTCGATTTTTGATAAATAATTATGTTATTAATCATGATGAACGCATTCAGTTGAACTGGAAATTATACTTATATCTATGACATCAAAATACTAATAAATGGTTATGAAAAAGTTTATTATAATTATATTTGACAGTTCATTTGTAACAGTAAACTATACGTAGGCTTATATTATTGAATGCAACATATTATAACGGCATAATTATAATGGCACTTGCACTTCAATACTGAACAATTCTGATTTTAGAATCTACCAGGTTATTAATCGCGAAAGCCCGTGTTAAAAATCGACTATGTACATTGCCTTTTTAACAGGGGACTTAGTCCCTAACACACACTGTCAATCATACTTGTTTATCAATCCAATTTAACCGCAGGCACAAAGCCTGGACGTACAAGACGCGCCCATGCACCTAGTACACAAAGGGCCGCATAGTTGTGTACGGTGTAGTTATCAATGGTATTGGCCAGATCCATTTAAAGATGCATTACATCATGGCCAATTTTAGTTAGGCCAGAAATTGGCCTAACTCTCGTGTCCCGTGTTAAGAATCTTAACCGCAACCCAAAGTAAGTAGTCCACTTAGGAAGCTAGTAAACAGAGGGAGTACGGTGACTGAAAAGATCAGATGTGAAATTCTATCAATTGCACACAATTATTAAATACAAATCAGAGTTTTATGCTTAAATGTAACAGCCAAAGTATACAAAATGGGCAAGTGGACTACGGAGAAGTCTACATCAAGGTTAAATCTTGTAATAAAGGTTAAAAATCATGCTAATAATTTTATCATTGTAGTGGTTGTAACGCCCAAACTGTTGCCGCTCAAATAATAGAACCATACTCAAATTCCCCACATTTTCAAGATTTTAATAAGACATTTAAATGGGAACAAAGCTTTCTTTCAATGATTATCGAAATTAGATAGCTCTTAAATTCTTGGAAAATTCAATTCAATTCAATTCAATTTTATTAAAAATAACATCGTGGCCCACCGGCCAAATTGCTGCCATTTTTTACAATATAAAAATATTAAAACATCAAAAAATTGCAACCAAATTATTACACATAAATGAACAAAATAGCATTAATTAAGAAAAAAGATATAATAATATTGCACAATATAAAAAATATCAAAATTGCATAATAATCAATGTCCACAGCAATTAAACCTCATTCACCTATACCCTGCTCACACATACACATTAACTTCACACACAGGCACGCCACTAACCACAAACTCACATGTATAGCACACCATTCACAAACTTGCCAGAACTTAATTACACCATGTACACAAACTCCATACAGCCAACACAAACAAAATATGGATTCACAAACTCATTTGCATTCTCTCACTTACCATGTACACCTAACACCACTCAAGTCACAAGACCCTTTACTCACACATACTAAATCAGACATCTTTCATACACTTCTCAATCCCAACCAAAGCCCCAATACATGTATTATTGCACATCAAACATCAACAAAAGCATACAATGAATAAAATTAATATTACAACACAAAGTGAGTACATGATGAGCCACTAGTTACATTTACCTTGATTGTTCAAAAGATTGATAAAATAGGGCACTGGGCTGTTACGAAAACGAGATGTTCTGATTTTAAATTGGGAAACAGAATTTGCATTACGGAGGTTCCTGCCATGCGATTGAATACGGGTTGGTGGCAGCAGGTGTTTACATCTGATATTATCTGGGAGACCAATGGCAAATTTCAAACACTGATTTGTTCTCCTAGTATCAAGGGATTCAAGGTTACACGATAACAAAGCATCATTATAGGTGGTGTAATCAGGGCCTAAAATGGTTTTACATGCCCTTCTTTGAATTCTTTCTAATTCATTTCTTTGTTTAACAGTAATACCTGAATGCCAGACTGCAGCAGAATATTCAAGGACAGGTCTGAGATAACTCTTGAGAACTACAGTGAGCTCCTTTTTGTCAAAGCCAAATTTTTTAAAGAACGGAGCATAAAGAGCCTCCTATTGGCTGCCACAAGCATATTATTGATCTGGGCATCCCATTTAAGGTCATTTTGCACCCATAAGCCAAGAATTTTAGCTTTATTAACGACAGAAAGGGGTTCATTGCCAATAGTGAGCTCAGAGAAAAGAGGTTCAGACTTGCCAAAATTAATCTGAAGAGCCTGACATTTTGAAGGGTTGAGTTTCAGACCATTAGTCTCAGACCAATCCTCAAATTTGGTTAGGTCATCCTGTAAGCCACCTTTTTGCTTTACATTACGGTTTTCTGCAAAAGTCATATCATCGACATACTTCCAATACTCAGTTTTTGCATCAGATGCGGCATCATTAATTAAAATCTGAAAACCCAGCGGGCCCAGTTTTGTACCTTGAGGTACCCCGCCGTTAACAAAAACATATTCAGAGAGGGTATCATTTAACTTAACACACTGTTGCCTGTTGTGTAAAAAATCACAAATCCAGGGTATGATGGATCTACGCACACCAATGTTGATCATCTTCTCAATGAGGAGGGTGTGGTTGATCAGGTCAAAAGCTTTGGAGAAATCTGTAAGCACTACCGTACCCACGTTTTGTGATTTTTCAGCACCCAGGTTAAGGAAATGAATGAGATTGAGTAAATAGTGACTAGTGGAAACCCCTGGGACGTTGCCAAATTGACGGACATCTATCAAACATTCAATATCATCTAAAATCCATTTGGTGATAAAGCCTTCAGCAACTTTAGAGAAGATGGATGTTAAAGACACAGGTCTTAACTTGTCAATACTAGGGGGATTTGTTTTGGAATTGGAACAATAATAGCTTTTTTCCACTGATTGGGCACTATTCCCTCTCTAAAAGAGCTATTGAGAATGTCTGTGAGTGGGATGCTGAGTTCATAAGCAAACTCTTTGACTAGCTGGGGTTTTATACCATCTGGACCTCCAGCTTTTGAAGGATTAACTTTTTGAAGTTCAGAGTAAACCTCCCAGGGATATAATTGACAGATTTCTGATTTAGCAGGTAAAAAAGGCGTGAGCTTTTTTCTATCAAGTGGCTCAATGTGAGCCGACACATTGGCAAACAAGTTATTAACAGCGTTTGCTTTACCTGCACAGTCATCCTCTTTTATACCTGGGATATTTAATCTGAGTTCAGATTTAGTGTTGTTTGTAATAACTCTAATCTGCTGATGCCACTTACGAGGGTTGGTTTCCTGAAGAACTCTGATTCTATCAGCATGATAAGATTTTTTTGCTTTAATTACCTCTCTTTTTACAGCATTGCGTAATCTACGCCACTCATGTACATCAGATTCAAAAGCTTTTTGACGAGCTATGATGAGATTTTTAATATGAGTAGTAATCCAGGGCTTATCATTACAATGAACCTTCTTCCTTTTGATTGGAAAACACACATTAGTGACAGATTCAAGCATGGAGTAAAATAAATCAACCTTGTTCTGTGTACCAATACAATTCAAAACATCATGCCAGTCCTGATTTTGTAACCAACTACCAAGGACTTCAATTCCAGAATCTGTAATTGGGCGACCAACATAATATTTAGCACTGTTTTTAGTTCTTACATTTACAATTGGTTTCCACAAAACACAGCTGTGGTCACTAAAACCTAGAGGTGAAATAGGTTGAGGTTTATTATAATACTCTTGTAATTTACTGTTTGTGATGATAAAGTCAAGCGTTGCTTTCCCCCGTGTAGGAAAGTCAATTAACTGAAACAGGTCATTACCTCTTGTAATAGGCGCGATATTCATACGATTAAAATCACCTGTTATAACAATCCCTATTTCCGGGTATTTAGAACGTAAGAAATCAACACTTTGTAATAAATGTTCAGTTAAAAGTTCCTGGTACGGCGAGTCTGTAACTATATAAACGGCGCAAATTGCCACAGCTGACACACCACGCGGAAGTCTGTTCGGACGAACTTTCACCCACCTGCATTCGAGTTGGTCAGGAACAATGATGTCTGTAATGGGAGATGATGGAATGTCCTCCTTTACGTAAATTGCTACACCTCCCCCGCGCTGATGTTCACGGTGTTTTGAAAACATTGTGTAACCACCAAAGTTCAACTGATGTTCGGGGATGTTGTTAGAAAACCAAGATTCAGTTATCACAGCTATATCCACCTGATTTTGATCAAAAATTACAGCAGTTTCATCAAATTTATTGCCAAGCGACTGGGCATTGGTCATAAAAATTGTGGGCAAACTGTGTCGTGAGGACTTGCTATTGGTAACTGTTCTGTTTTGTTCTCTGCTGGCATGGCTATCGATCAAAGGAATACTGATCAAAGTTCTAGGACGAAAGTCAACAGATGGTTGTACGTACTCATCATGGTAATCAGAAACTGATTGTGAAACATGTTCAGTAATTCTGACAGGAATGCTCCTGTGTATATGTCGGCCACCACGGCGACCACGGTAACGTTTCTGTATACCGAGATCGTGCAAATTGGCCATCACTTCTGGAGACAAATCAGGAAGGGTTTTGCCATGATTGAAAAGCAAAAGATCAGTTCTCGTGTAAGTAATACATGCATCTGTAGGGCGTGTTATTTCAGGAATAGTAGAATATGTAACAGGTTCAGTCAATATCGGTAAAGTTACTGGGCTCAAAATTCTGCTACTACTACAGTTATCGTGTATGTAGATGTCTTCGCAAGGGTGCCAAATTTTGCACCTCTCATGTGACGCATTACGAACATGTCGTGTTTGAGCAGAACGTATCGTCTCAGGAAATTCATGTTCATTGATCAAGTTCACAGAATACTTACTATTGCACTTGTGTTGGTAGTAGAAATTAAAAATAGTTAAAACAGCAAAAATACGACACAAAACTGAGATAGGAAACAATAACATTATGGCCGCAGCTGAACAGCGCCCTCTCAAAATCTCAAAATGTGAACAAATTGTGCACGTACCTAGCATATTATAGCCGCGAGCCATGTGGAAATAATACCACTAGCATTTCTCAGTCACTGATACATTCGAGTGTTTATTGCTCGATTAGATGACTGATTTGTCAGAAAAAATATGCATTTCAAAACCTCATATGAATTCCGCGATGAATTCGCGCCAAATCGCTCCGAAATATCCTTTTGTATTTTGCAAGTAAAGCATAATGGAATTATGTTTATATTAAGATGAGCAACGAATATTGATCGTTTTTCAGCAACAAAAGCGTTGTTAAATCTTACGCCTGTGAGGTGTTTCCCTTGTATCGGTTACAAAACAATACACAGAATGTCAACAGTTCCTCGATACCTGAGGCTGTTTTATACTCCCGCCGGATACTAATAAATACATATATATAGCCGAGTTTTTAGCAGGTTAGATAAACACACATGCTAACGGAAACTGTCACAATCTTAGCTTTCTTGCGTTTTTATTTTTCCTCTTTTTACCTCCCGGGCTTCAGATATATGGACTTTCGGTTACAGGAACTTCCTACATTTAAGTCAATGCATGTACTGACGACGTTTCGAAGTGTCTTCATTGAAATTCAATACTATGGGGGTAATCGTGAGGTAGCGTGAACATCTTTATGAGTTAACACAAAGTTGAATGGTTCAACCTGGTATATCAGTCAGCTTGGAAAAGCGTTGAATTGATCGTTGCATATTATACATCAAGGAATGACGCTTTGGTGGCTGAAAGATGAAACGGTATGTTAAAGTGTCAGTTTAGCCAACGCTTTGTAGCAACTTGAACTATATGATAAGACGTTTAATCTTGAGAAGTTTCGTAGTAAATAGTACGATGTTGGAGTGCCCTAAATAGGTATTCTGTGATTCTATGATGAACCTGTTTATAGTCATCCGGGACATTCGTATAGCTTGTGTTGTATGTGTGATTTGAGCAAATGTTTCATTTTGCTTTTGTGACAGTGTCTCCACAATAGTACTTGGCAACTTGTTATCATTCACTTACTTAAACACAAACAATGCTATCGTACAAAGATGTCATGACACCCAACATTATTAGATAGTACCACGTGGTAATTAACATGAGATGCTGGTCATTCTGTCATTTAGAATACACCATCCCATGTAAACTATGTCGTTCATTTCTTAAAGATTGCGAAAAGGTTGTTCAACTCATTACGGGCTGTTCTTACATTGGAAAACGATTGTTGCTATTAATTTTGTGCAATAAAATCGTTACTATACGCTATGGCCCACTTTTAATTAGCTTATTCACCAGTTATTCACTAGAGTTTACATTTTTGCCAAAACTAAAATGTGGCAAAATTTGATCTTGTTCTAAGTAAACGATAATCGCGGCTACTAACCTCAGTTCAAAGACACATAGTGCGCAAAAATATTGCGTATGCAATCTAATTAGATTCTTAACATTTGCCACACTTCGTGTGTAATTTTCATTCATCGTTAGCCGCAAGATATGAAAGAAATCAGCACTGAATGTCTTTGTCTTAATTATCTACATCCCTCAAACCACAAATGTCGAAATGTAGTGGTTGCTTTGAGCTACCATTAGTCATTCTAAAAACACGTGGATACGGTGACATTACCTGATATATGTTCACTATTCAAGTTTGGGCGGTTTCTTACAATCCTTTAAAGCGCAGGCAACATTTACAATTACCTGTTCCACAATGTGTTCCAGAATAAAGTAGAAGATAACAGAATGCAGAAATAAAGTGAAGAAATCCAATACAGGCCTTATGGCGCGCACAATATTATGAAAACAAATCCAGTAGATGAACGTAATTGACCTTGAATTGATTGCGAAGTCAACAGATGATAAAGAATTACGTCTCGTTTTTACGTTTTATTGCTTGCATTGGCTTCTTTTGGTGTTTTTTGCCTTTTACCTAGAAATAGAGTATATAGAAAGTGCGCAAAAACATGACTGATCAAAGTAACGCTTTAGTCTGTACGTAGAATTTAGGCGGGCGTAATCAGTGTTTTTCAGTTTGCCGATTAAGCCTGACAGTCAGAAGAAGGCGTAATTGCCTTTCTAGCGAGAGGGTAGAGGAGTTATTTGAATTGTCTTAATAGTCAACGACATGTCTTGATTAGCTAATGCCCGATGTTGTATTGGAGTAATTTTACAATGCGTGCAAGGAGATGAGCAAAATGCTGTCATAATCGAAACCCGAGTTGAATATAACAGAATGAATTGAAAAGAACTACAGGTATTTGATAATAACTCAGGGATTCGTTAAAGGCGTTTTATTTTACATTGCGACAACAAATTCATTTACATTTTTTCTCTCTCTCTTCTCTTCTCTTCTCTTCTCTTCTCTTCTCTTCTCTTCTCTTCTCTTCTCTTCTCTTCTCTTCTCTTCTCTTCTCTTCTCTTCTCTTCTCTTCTTCTTCTCTTCTCTTCTCTTCTCTTCTCTTCTCTTCTCTTCTCTTCTCTTCTCTTCTCTTCTCTTCTCTTCTCTCTTCCTACTTTTGTCTTCTCTTCTCTTGAATTATTTTCCCTTTCCCTTCTCTGTTTCATCTCGTTTCCTCTCCTCACCTATACTCTCTTTCAATATCGTCTTATTTTTTTCTAATTGCAGTTCCGTTTCAGCAATTAATTATGTTCACTTCTCTGTCTTTCACTTTAGATCAATTTGACATCTATGATAATGCTGATTAAGGGTTAGGTTAATGCTAATTAATCTTAGTGAAATAATCCAATAACATTATACTAATGATCATGTTTCAGTGAAGGGAAATTGTTGCATAATTCATCAATTCTTTCAGCAGTACTTCTATAGATATTGTCACCGTAAAATTCAAACAGGAGGAACAGAAGATTTTACCTATTTCATATATGTTTTCTTTTCATATTAATATTATATTTGCTGTGGAAATCCTGATCGGATTTCATTCACTGTGGTGTTTACACAGCTACGCGCAAGGGTGTCTGGGAGATGAGATACCAAACTGTATCACCAAAATATACGTCGTATTACTGACAAGCGACGGTTTGTCAATAAAACAACGTATATTGTTATATTATCTTTTTAGAAATAATGCCAGGAGCTGAATGTAGGATTTTGTTGCGTAAAGAATACTATAGGATACAGTACATTTCAAGTTTCATTAATTACGACTTATTTGTGGTATGGGGAGCTTGTAGCATTAATATGTCTGGCATTGATTTAACTTCATCATATAAAACATGATAAAGATATAATACTCATGAGGACAGGGATGGTACTTTCTTTGCATCACTCAGTACAATGAAAATCAACTCTCAGAAGACAACAACATGCCGATATTCATGATTTAAGAAATACTCATTTCAATTCAAGAAAAACTTGTATGACATGACATTAACCTGGTTTTTTCTAATTCTTAATTTTTTCATTTTTGACAATATTGGATAATTTCAATTTATTAAGATTGATCACATTTAACCAAAAACTAAATGTTAAAAATATAATTCATCAAGGTTCGATACAGTAAACTTTAACCCCCTGAGTACTACCTGCCGATCTAACATTGCCTCTGATCGGTCAATTACATGATATCGTCACTTTAATCACCAATCAGAATGGAGCTTTGCAAATAATTCACCCCAATTTTTTTGCGTGGTGAAATTATTCTAACAATGTTGCGCATTGGTCCAATTGATAATGAAAACTTCTTTTTGTCCAATCGGCAGGTACTTCTCATTGGGTTAAAGTTATTTACGAATCTGCCTTTCTGATTTCTATCTTGTTCGAATAAACCTTTACAATTACGCAATTCTTATATTAAAACATTCAGGTATTTTGTAAATATGATGATGATGAGATCAGAATTTAACACAGGTACCTTTTTTGTTTTATTTCTACATGTACATTTTGTGAAGTAGTTAGGCTAAATTGGTTTTATTTAAGTGTGAGTGTTGCTTTAATTCAACTGCATCAAGAACTATTAGATCGAATCATTATCAGACCATTATATGGAAAATGCCCACCTTCAAAATCATTCTCGAACCTCTGTCTACAGCCATATATAAGAGGGTAAAGCCAAGGAGAAGCTATACGGAAGGATATGGTGCGCAACGGGTTTCGCTTTAAATGAGCTTTAATTGAAATGCTACAGAATATATCTATACTGACGCCAAACTTGATTTCCAGACACTAAAATTGACATAAAGTGAGTTTAAGAGTATAAACGAAAGCTCTGTAGATTAATTGCTTTATATCAAGTCATCCATAATTATTTAAGCATGGTTCCGATTTCGACTGTTTCGATCTTGTTCCAAATCAGTACTTTTATTTGTTTGGTATATCTGAAGGCCTAATGAGTGTATCTCTGACCATGCATGGTCACTTGGTCAGATACACTCATATTCATTTCGATAATGAAAACTCATTGATCTGACACATTCGATGAGTACCCATCTAACATGGCGCGGGCTTATTAGCTCTCCGGCTTTAAAGAGACAATTGACCAAATATTGCAGGTCATCTTTTTTAGTTTGACATGTTCTGTCTCAAAAGTGCATTCAGTAGAGTATAATCAGGCCTAGTTTGTGTTAGTAGTTCTTACAGATGAAACTAATAGCGCCCGGAAAGGCATAGACTAAGCCACCAATAAAATGGTACTCCAATGTCAGATTTTATTTCTATCAATTGTAAGTGCATTCAACATCAACATGTTCCATAGAGTAAAGCCAGGAACTAGTTTGTGTCAGAAGTTCTTATACATGAAACCAATAGAACCAGGAAAGACATAAATAAGTCACAAACTAAATGGTAGGTAGTCCAATGTCAGATTTCATTTCTGACATGTCTGATGAGATATTAAAGTTATTATCAATAAAACATCAGAATAAAATGTTGTATGACTGATGTAAGTAGAAATAATTTGCAGCTTTCCGTTTCGGTTTCCTTTAATGTACCTCAATTTCAACGTACTAGAGAGAGCTTTAGAGTTATTTGTTGTTAAAGGTATTACCTATTATTATTATTCGGAACTAGTTATTATTTCCCACTCCCGCCTCAAAATTATAATATATTTTGACAATCCCGTTACATACTACCTTTGCAATAAGGTGAGACCGTAAGAGTGACGCTATCGATTGGTTAACCATTCAATTAGTGTGTTTTTTTCTGAATAAAATAATGTCTTTTATATTCGCTTATGTGACTATGTCACTTACAATAATGGTCCTGGACTAGAACCTTATCATGCTTATTATACGACCAGGAAATCGCTGATTTTGAACATATCTATTGTTTGCAGAGACGCAGCTAGTAGTGTTGGGCCAGCAACCACTATCACCATTGTTACGACTTCCAAGTCATTGCTACAACAGCTGTGGGATTAATGTAGATTATGATGAATGACCAAAGCAACAATTGTCCATGGAGTGGCATTATAACAACAACAACAACAACAAAACAGGTCAAATTAATTGACCGTTGGACTGGTAGTTAAAAATAATCTTTATAAAACAATAACTGTTTAATAATCAAGCTAGAAATATAATTGATTTCCGCAATGCCATATAACCTTGGCAGACTGGACCAATCACGAATTCCCTCTACTCTTTTTACCTAAACATGAAGAACATAAAGATATCCATGTTCAAGGGTGCATGATATATTCTGGGATACACGATGCAAGAGGCCAGGACACACGACTGAACGTCCCTTTTCGAAGGACGTGCACTCACTCTTATTGTCAATTTTATATACTTGGCCAAAGTATTCATGGTTGGATGGATTATGGATGTCAATATTATGGTATGACACAATTAATCAATACCAAAGTCAGTACCCCCAATGTATAATGAATCTCGGACACTTCACCCCAGGCGAGTATTCATTATGCAGAATTGTCTCTATGAATGCGATCGAGCTTCCTGACCTGATTATTTATACACAAGAGTACATTACACACAAACAAAACCAAGCTTCATATTCAGGTAACTTTGCTGAGGTATGTTTGCTAAATAGCGGCGTGGATAAAGTGTAATATACCCATGACGTTTGAAGTATTATTTTAAGCAAATAATATTACATTAAAGCGTCTTTGTCAAAACAACTTGTGGGCATAATCAATGCACGATGTCACTGTGCAGTGCTTAGAGGCAGTTGATGACAACAGTAAAGGTTGAGTACTTTAAAACCTACAAAACAAGAACTTACTTAACCACGCACTCATTTTCAAACTCGACAAAAGCGGCTTCAAATCCACTATTTTTTGTCTTTTATAAGAAAATGAAGTATTAGTGAAAGAAGGATGTGAGTGAGTGTGAGGAGACTAAAGATGTTAGTTATCTACATGGTATTGAATTTCATATAGTAGGTAAGCCGAGAGAAATCCTGAATACTGGAAGCGTAATGGGGTTTCCCTTCTTAGATAGTAGTATGTTGTAATGTCATACAAAACCAGATCGTTCCCAACCAGTGATGGTGGTGATGAATGCTTTGTATGATCCAATCATTGATAAAGAAACATAAACTTTACAAAATAGCAAAAGCCCATCACGAGAATCGGTAAGCCAATAGGTTTGTTATGTTCGTTTGAATCTATTTTCGTTTACATGATCGTTAACATACCGATTGTGTGGGTTTTTGATACATTCTCCCCGTATTTGTGAACGTGCCAAGTCCATTTCATCCACACAGATATGCCTGTAATCCTATATGGATTCTCAGCCAGATATAAAATGTTAATGTATCTATTTTATGGATTAAGATATTCTGTCTTTAATTATTATCAAAAAGACTCATTTTGCAAGTATTTTTAGTATTGTATAACAACAATGCCACTGACATCATTGACATTGACAGAATTATGCTTATAAGATGCAACATCGTAACTATATCTCACCCTTCGTGCTACACTTCTTCTTCAAGTTTTCAAAAAGAGTCATTATCAAAACGATGTCTGTCACATTTGCGAAATCAGACAATAATTACACAAATGTGAACAGTAATAATGTGGGTACTTTTTCATAGAAACATCTGGCACATCGTAACAATCTCCCCATCACCATCTACAGGATTGCTGGCCACCTGTAAAAGTTACTCTTACCTATACAGCATTTTGTACAGGGTGTCCCTGAAAGAACTGTATCGTCGGAAACGTAATTGTTTGGGTATTTTAACGCCACAACTAAACAATGCATAACTAAATAATTAGTGTAGTTGAGGAATAAATCAGCTATCACATACATTCGAATTTTGACAATTGACCTCAACGTTCTTGAAATATAAGCATTTTACGAAACTCCTTCATTAAAAAAACGGAGCGGTCAATTATCAAAATTCAAAAGGTATGTGATCGCACATCGTATATGTTTGGTTTATGCGTTAAAATACCCACAAAAATCAGTTCCCGACTATACAGTTCTTTCAGGGACCCCTGTACTAGCCTTTATTTAACAATAGGAGCCTAATGTCGGTTAAGTTGTTCGAATATTTTGGGTATGAGTTTTGGTACGAAAGTATGCAGGTTATTAATTTTATACCAACAATTTCATAGTCGGGCCAAAGAAACTGTCGTTTTCATAAGCGACATCCTAGCGTCGGCTTGGTGTCTTATCAACGTACGCAGCGTGTATTGGCCAGGCTCCTATAAATTGTAACACTTCATTTTTAGAAACTTTAATCTAACAAGGAATGACTTTTGATATTTTGACAGATTCTACATTTATTAATTCTGTATTTTCGCAAAACAACAAATCTTAGCTTCGTGACATTCCTTCAATTTGCATGGCCAAGCAATGCTATGGTCAACAAACTCATACATACGCCGTCCATAAAGTTCAACAACAGCAGCGACCGTTGTGAAGTGTTTTGTTTGAGAATACAAATTCCGACCAAAGGGACGTCGTTTGAAATTCATATGTTGTTTTTGCATCCCATGACTTGATTGTTGCAGTTAAGGATACGGTTGCTAGTGTTTGTTAACTGTCAGTTAGTATCTTAAATGGGCATCCCAAAAGGGGTTATGGTGAATTAAGATTTAAGCCAGTAAAACTTATCTATCCCAGAGCTATTCCTATACTTGTTGACTTTCTCGTGTTTTTATTTTCCCCCTTTTCCTTCCCGGGTTTGATATATGTTACTTTCAGTTACAGGAATTTCCTACATTATTTTAAATCACTGCATGTACTGACGAAGTTTTACGGTGTCTTCAGTTATTTGAAATTCAATACTAAGGGGTAATTGTGAGGTAGCCTGGATGTCTTTATGCGCTATCACAAAGTTAAATGTTTCTGCCCGGTATATCAGTCAGGTTGGAACAGAGTTGAATTGACTATTATTTAATGTCAATTGGGTAATATGCTGTTGTGCTATGTATAAATAAAACTATGCTATTAAAGATGTTTAGTCTTGAGCAGTATGTCACTTGCTTATACTACAATGTTGGAGTACGCTAAAAAAGTATGCCAAGACGGACCTGTTTACGGTCATCCGGCATAGTCACTCCTGTAGTTTACCTTTTCACGGGAGCCACAGTACTAAATTATTAGAGCAAAGGTTTAGCCTGTCTTATACGTTCTTGACAGTGCACAGATATTTAATAGTACATTAAGCAACTTGTTTTCAGTCAGTGATTTTCACCGAAACAATGCTATTACATAAGATGTCACCTACTATTACTAGGCAGTATCACATGGTAATAAGTATGGGAAACTGGTTATTCTGTCCCCTGGAATACAACAACCTATGTAAACGATGTCGCTAATTTTGTAGAGAATGAAAGACATGAAAGAAATTTGCTGGAATTGATGGAGAGTTCTTCAAGGAAACGCACACACTGTTGTTAACCTTGGAATTCCTTAAATCGTTACGCTACGCTACACACCTTTTATTAGCTCATTCAATTGATTTTACATTTTTGCCTTCGCAAAACCAAAATGTGGCAAAATCACAATGCTTTAGTGTTTACGCTGATAATCGTAACTACTAACCACAGTGTTAAAGGTGTACTACATCCCTGCACAATTTTGTGCCTATTTTTGAATTTTACTCAAAAATTATAGCGTATTGGTGACAAGTAAGATATGTATATTATAGGGGCAAGGACTACAACTACTGCACTGGAAATTTTTTATTTCAGCACAGACCACAGTTGTGGAGGTACAGTCAAAAATGAGGGAAAACCAATATTTGATCAATAAATCAATAATTATTTGCCTTGAGTTGCTGAATTTTCAGTCCAGTAGTTTTAGTCCTTGCCCCTATAATATACATATCTTACTTAAGGGCTGGGGTATGAACGTTTGGACGGTATTTATTTTGGGACATTAGAGCACATCAGACATATCGAATTGCATTCTGAATACGAAGAATGTCATTCTGATATCAAATAATTTTGACATTTTATGACAAATCATTAAAAATTGATATTTTTGATATTTAACAGTACTTGAAGTGAACTTTATAAATCTGATGATTTATACTTAAAGTGTATGTAGGTGGGATGAAAAGCCGACGATCAATTGAAAATTTTGACCATTCGTATTGAAGATATAGATTTTTTTTCTCCCAAAACACCCAAAAAAATTAGGTCTTTTTGGGAAAAAAATCCATATCTTCAATATGAAAGGTCAAAATTTTCAATTGACCGTCGGCTTTTCCTCCCTGCTACATACACTTTAAGAATATATCATTAGATTTATATAATTCACTTCGAGGACTGTTATATATCAAAAATTTGAAAAATATCAAATTTTTATAATTTGTCATAAAATTTGTATTATATTGTGATTTTCAAAAAATGAAAATTATTTGATATCAGAAAGACATGCTTCGTATTCAGAATGCAATTCGATAGGTCTGAGGTGCTCTCATGTTGCACAAAAAATACTGTCGAAACGCAATAAACGCTCATTTTAGATCCCTTAAGAATGCAAAAATGGGCACAGAATTGGCCAGGGGTGTAGTACCCCCTTAAAGACCTTTAGTACGCAAAAAATTGTGTGTGTTACAAATCAACCCAATTAGATTCTTGAACATTTGCCCCCCCCCCCCCCCTTCGCCAGACGTTCATGTGTAATTTTCATTCATCGTTAGCCGCAAGATATGAAGAAATCAGCACTGAATGTCTTTGTCTTAATTATCTACATCCCTCAAACCACAAATGTCGAAATGTACAACGTAGTGGTTGCTTTGAGCTACCATTAGTCATTCTCAAAACACGTGGATACGGTATGTGTTCAATGTGCAATTTTGGGCGGTTTCTTACCATATTTTAAAGCACACGGTACATTTACAGTTACCTGTTCCACAATATGTTCCAGAATAAAGTATAAAATAACAGAACACAGATATAAAGTGAAGAAATCTAATACAGGGCCTTTGGCAAGCACAATATTATGAAAACAAACGCTGTCGATGAAATATGATAATTTCATCAATTTATTCAGTAGCACTGCTACAGAAATTGTCGCCATAAAATTAAAACAGGAGGACATTTTCCCATTTCACATAATTACAGGAATTCTTTTTTCTTTGCACATTAAGATCGGATTTTATTCACTACAGTGTGTATACAGCTACGCGCAAGGGATTTTGGGAAATGAGATCCTAATCCGTATTACCCAAATGTATCACTGACAAGCGGAGTTTTTGTCAATAAAACTACCGCATATTGTTACATTAAAATAGAATGTACCTTGCAGGTCCCCATGAGGCCAAATATAAAATCTTTTTAGAAATAATGCTAGGAGCTGAATGTAGGATTTTGTTGCGTAAATAATACTGTAGGATACATTTCAAGTTTCATTAATTACGACTCATTGTGGTCTAGAGAGTTAGTAGCATTAATATGTCTGGCATTGATTTGGCTTCATCATATACTAAACATGACATAATACTCATGAGGACAGGGATGGTACTTTCTTTGCATCACTCAGTACAATGAAAATCAACTCTCAGAAGACAACAACATAGCGATATATGTGATTCATTAGTCTGAAGGTCAATAAGAATGATTGCAAAAGCTCAAGGAAAGATTTTGAATTCGTCCTATATTGAAAGCATTATTAAAGCTTGAAGAAATACCATTACACATTTGAAGAAATATTCTATGACATGATATTAACCCGATTCTTTCCTATTCTTAATTTGATTTTGTTTTTCAATTTTGCCATCATTGGATAACTTCAATTTATGAAGATTGATCATATTAACCTAGAAATAAGCGGTAAAGGAATTCTTTTAACATAAAATCCATCAAGGTTCGATACATTAACCTGTATCAGTTCTAACATCCTAATAAGCCATTGCAATTTCATTTTTTTTTAAACATTCAGTGATTTTTAAATACCCGATACAATTTCTCCTAAAGCCCACATCAATTCGTAATGCCATATACGAGTGAATTCAATCTAAATCGCAAATTGGGGTGACGATGATGGGATCAGTATTTAACAGAAACATACTTATGTTGTTTTATTCAAGAAAATATTCTACATTTTGTGGAGTACGGTAGTTAGGCTAAATTATTTACACGCAATCTAAGCGTCGCTTTAATATCTGAAAGGAAGTGCAGAGAATGATTATAAACATAATTACTTGAAAAAAAATGGAGCAACATTTTGAAAATTTCGGCATAATTTTGAAAAAATTGAGCAAAATTTGACAGTTTCTGCATTTTTTTGTTCCATTTTGATGATGCTATTCTAGAAAAAAGAGGGTCATTGGGTAGCCTCAACCAAAAAAAGGGGGTCACTGGGTAGCCGCAACTAAAAAAAAGGGGGTCATCGGGTATAGCCGACTTCAAAAGAGGGGGCCTATTGACAGGCACATACCGTAACTAAAAAATTACAACACGAACTAATGGATCGTAATACTTACTATATAAAACTTCTTTACGCTTCTCTTGCGCTTTGCGTTTAAAGACCATTATATGGCATTTCTATACTCTGAATCTCTGTCTACAGCCATGTATATTTAAGAAGGTAAAGCCAAAGAAAATCTAAACGAGATACGGAAGGATATGGTGCTTAACAGGTTTCGCTTTAAATGAGCTTTAATTGAAATGCTACAGAATATGTTTATGCTGACGCCAAACTTGATTTCAAGACACTAAAAATTGACATGAAGTGCGTTAAGAATGAGTTTAAGTACACTACCAGATTCTTGCTACCCTAGAGGTACGGGGTACACTGTTGGCCAGCTAGTTTATTGGTACTCTAGAGTACCCGCGTAGGTTGAGTACACACATCGGAATCACATGTTCAGTATGCACACTGGTATTGGATTGTAGCCACTAGCCACAAAGTAGCTGGTGGAGCAGTTTACCTCTGGGGTCAGCATGCAGCAATAGGAATAGTGTATGTGAAGGTGAAAGCTAGCTGTGTAGATTACTTTATTTCAAGTCATCCATAATTATATTCAAGTATGGTTCTTATTTCAACAATCATATTCCAAATGAGAATAAACCACCCTTGTTTTATAGTCAGACATAGCTAGACATATACACTATTTACTTATTAAACTTTAATAATCTAACTTTGTGACTTATTTGAAATATAGATGTATTATCACAGCGCATTCGTTCAAGTTGCTCCCAATGCGGGCACAAAAGGAGAGGGCGTACTTTGAAGTGAATAATCTTTTGTATGCTTCTCAGCTGACATTAACTGGCGAAATCAACCAAATATTTCACTGGCTTGCTTGAAAGATTTTACACCACATTCGGCTCATTTTATTGCATTCAGTAGAGTAAAACCTGGCCTAGTTCCCGGAACGTGCGGAAAGGCTAGGCATACACTACGCCACAACCGAAGTCACAACCGTAGTCAAATGTGAGAAATCATTTCTGTCGAGATATTTAAGTCATTATTATCAATGAAACACCGGTATACAATGTTGCATGTAAGTAGAAATCCACCAAAAAACGTTGACAACGTAAAGAAAGCAGCAAGTTTAAAAAGCCCCACCTCGGCTCACTTTTTGAAACTTGGTCCCATTTGTAAAAGATACTGATTTAATCTTTGTCATAATTATCAACTTAAAAAACATTTCCAGAAGTGTTATGTATCTTTAATGTGCCGATGCGATATTAAGTTGTTAGCATTCTGGAACGATCAGAAAGGTTATTATGTTGTTCTTGGCCAATATCCTTATATGTTTTGTTTTATGATAATTATTAAGTTCATGACCAATGATTGAATTAAACGAATAACAAGTAGGCATGTTAATGACAATGATACTATTGTTTAAACGTTAAAAACACCGATTTGCTGTTGATATTCAAAATGGGACCAAGTTTCAAAAAGTGAGCCGAGGTGGGGGCTTTTTAAACTTGCTGCTTTCTTTACGTTGTCAACGTTTTTTGGTGGATTTTCTTTCTTTTATGAATGTAGCCAAGCAGCTCTAAGCTTGGAAAGTCATCGGGCTACGAAGTACTCCATAAAACGAATAAAACGAAAAATAGATGTTTGAAATTATGTTATCCTTGATTTATGACAGTACATAATTTGATAAAACTTTATCAGCCGTTTATTTTTAAAACTTGTTGGTCACAGCTACCGCGTGACTGTAATGTTAATAGGGATACATATACATTTTAATATACTTTAATTATTCAAGGCAACTAAGAAAATGTAAATATGGACAACACATGTTGACGATGCCAGCGAGACACAGAGTCCGATTTACTTCAAATTGAAACTATGTAGCAAGGCTTATAATACGGAAGCGTCTAAGTGCCACGACTTAGCAAGATAATTATGTTTTAATGATTGTGGTTCTTTGTAGCCCTGCGAAGCAATCTAGTTGGATATCCAAATTTCGCGGTTGATAGTTCTTTGTAGCCCTGCGGGGCAATAAAGTTGGATTTCCCTATTAAGCGGCGGTTGTTGGCGGTTTTCGCGGTTTGTAGTTTTAATTTCCCTCATTCTTCATGCCCTACCCTCTATCGGGGGTTAATTTATAGTTTAAGCTCGTTGGATAACTATACTTTTCGGTGTGTGGTTCTTTGTAGCCCTGCGGGGCAATCTAGTTGGATATCCAAATTTCGCGGTTGATAGTTCTTTGTAGCTCTGCGGGGCAATCTAGTTGGATTTACCTATTAAGCGGCGGTTGTTGGCGGTCTTTCGCGGTTTGTAGTTTTAATTTCTCTCATTCTTCATGCCCTACCCTCAATCGGGGGTTAATTTATAGTTTAAACTTGTTGGATAACTATACTTCGCGGTGCGTGGTTTTTGAAGCCCTGTGGGCCAATCTAGCTGGATGTCTCTATTGAGCGGCGGTTGTTGGTTGTCTTTCACAGTTTGTGGTTTTAATTTGTTGGATATCCAAATTTCACAGGTTGTGGTTCTGTGTAGCCCTGTGGGCCAATCTAGTTGGATATCCCTAGTGAGCGGCGGTTTTTGGCGTTCTTTCGCGGTTTGTGGTTTTAATTTCTCTACTTGTTCAGGCCCTGGCCTCTATCGGTGGCTAAATTGTCTTTTAAACTGGTTGGGTATCCATATTTTGCGGTTTGTGGTTCTTTGTACAATCTACCTCCCTATTGAGCGGCGGTTGTTGGCGGTCTTTCGCGATTTGTGGTTTTTAATTTCCCTCATTCTTCAAGCCCTGTAGTCTCTTGGGGATAGTTTATAGCTTAAGGGGATAATAGCTTAAGCTTGTTGGATAACCACACTTCTTTGTAGCCTCGCGGGGCAATTTAGGTGGATATCCAAAATTCGCGGTTTGTGGTTCTTTGTAACCATGTGGGGCAATCTAGTTTGACATCCCTATTGAGCGGCGGTTGTTGGTGATCTTTAGCGGTTTGTGGTTTTAATTTCCTTCATTCTTCAAGCCCTGCTCTCTATCGGGGTTTCCGTGTGTATGTGGTCATTGTGGTGGGGACAGTCCCTCCTTGCAATAGGCATTTGGGTATTTTTGCCGCTTTGCTAATTTGTCTTTACGTATGACTTTAATGGCATTACATATTTGGTTGTCTCTTTTTGGATACGTTTTTGTCCCTGTTGGCCTTCCATACTTTTTCACACATATAGACAAATCCAAATACACGCATTCCTACACCTGACTAGCAGCCTTTAGTTGGGTCCCCGTCGGCTACAATGCATCCAAAATGTGAAATGATTCGGAAATATCATGATCGTCAGGCATGGTGAAAGCATCTGCATGGTGAAAGTAGGCCCTAGGCCTAAATGTGAATAAAAAATCAAACATGTTTGTTTGATGAAAAAAAAAAATAATATCACAATAGCAATGGATGTTCGAAATGGTGTTATTCTTGATTTATGACAATAAATTGGTTAATAAAACATTTAAAAAAAAAAGGTGATGGGAAGTTTCGAACTTGAGCAAAACTACTTAAGTGGATTAGAAGTCCATGTCCTTAACCACTTCGCCACGTGGACGTCCCGATATAACGACGTGTGAAAGTGGAGTATTTATTAATATGAATGTATGCTGTGGTCCGGAAAGAATAAAAGAATTGTGAAAAACTTGATTTTTTTGGCGAATGGGATCTAGAATTTGTATGTAGGGTATCCAGGAAAATGCTAGAGTATATTTTGAAAGTGAATCTCAAAAAGTAGTGCGACAGTGACAGCCATGTATGGCTGTAGCAGTGACGAAAGATTCTGGATATTAGCTATGATTTGCCACTAATTTTGGCTATGAAATACCGCGTGAAATAAACAAGAATGTTTGTTTATTATGAAATAATCGGATTGACTGTAAGATTGGTGTAACTTTTTGAATTAATGAGTTATTAAAATATTACACTTTGGACAGTAAATAAGATTTAGCATGGTTTTAGATATATTTTGTACCCAGTGAAAAATATCATAGAACAATAGCGTTTTGTTTCGTGTAAATATAGTCTTGCGGTGCATCTGCTTATTCTTCTTTATCAGTCGTTTTTTTTAAAACTTGCTGGTCATGCTACCGCATGACTCTAATAATATGAAGCTTTCAGTTTAAGTTTCCTTCACTGTACCTTATTTCCAACGTACTAGTGCTGGTTATTATTAAAGGTATTACCTATCAGTAGACTTCGGTTGTATATATAAGTGCGCATTTATAAATGCGCACGTGACATCTACAAGTCGCCATACCGTGTTCAACGATGTAAGGTACCCGGATGTGCACAAATTCCACACGCAAAAGTATAGGCGAAAATGACAGGTTACAAGGAAAATTGATTTTGCAAAATAGTGGCATTGATTGCAAAGGGCAAAATAATTTGACCCGAAACATAAACTCTTTATTTGGATTTTCCATCACGGAAAAAAAAAAATTATGACGGAAAAGCTAGATATAGCTGATTTAAAAAGTTATATTTCATCATTTCCGTGCTAAATGGGCGTGGCAATAATTGGCCATATTGATGACGAAATGTGATTCTTACTGGCATTAAGGTCAGAACTGGGTAGCTGCCGATGATGTTATTTGATAATGTTTGCACGTAGGGAACTTAGGGGCTGTCATTTTCTTCGGAAGGAAGGGGTCATGGAATTATTTATTTGGGAGTCAAGATAAGTATCCCCCTAGCGCCGCCAATGAACATAACTCTGACCCTAATTTTAACTCTAATTATAACGTAAATTGAGGAAACTATAACTTACGCCCTTTTCGGTATAATGACCCTCTCAAACTAATAGGCTAGATGTCCCCGCCCGACCTCCTCAATTCTAATTTACTCATTCGCTCGCAAATGGACAAAAACAAATTCAAAATGTGTTTTAACACCTTTTGTGTCCCCCATGCTAAATCGGTAATCTGTACGCCCTTTGTCACCCTTTGACGTACAATTTAGAGTATAAACACGTAGATGACTGTACATGATCTAATCATCCCGGCTGGAAGACTCGTATACTATACATCACGCTCATACGTTATCATAGGCGTAGATCCCGGGGAGATGGGGGGGGGGGGGGAGAATCCCCCCAATATTTTGCCAGGGGGGTGGTCCATACAATCATCCCCCCCAATGTTGACGCCTAATAATGGGTTTCTGACCAAATTAACCTCATATTTGCCCATTTTAGCCCCAAAAGTGCAAATTTTCGCGCATTCAATCTACGTTTACACCATATTTCATCAGTTTAGCTTCAAAATAGCAAAAATTTTCGCGCGCTTCGCGCGCATTTATATCATAAACTAATTCGGTCGCCAAAAGGTGCTGGATTGACTAGGCCTATACTTCAAGATTTTTTTCCAACTTCATCCCCCCAATGTCAAAAAGAAATCTACGCCACTGTACGTTATATGACAATATGACGTACAATCACGTATGTGATGCATGGTTTGAGTTTTATTCAGCTAGTAAGTTAGATCTCGTCATACACATTATTGTCATGGTATATTGTAATTGTATACGTCAATTTTGTTCAGTTTGATTCAACCGGCTTATAAAGTTTTACTTTACACGGAAGGGAAAGTTAGCAAAAACCAATTAATTTATGAGTGTAAAAGGGTGGAGGGGTGGTTTTGGGGGAAGGGGGGGGACAAATAATATTTATAAAATTATAAGTAAGGCGAGAAAGAGAGAAACCCTGATATATGGGCGAACGGACCTTTCAAGTAGGGTCGATCGGTCGGTTGGTATTTTTTTAAAGCTTTTTAAAAAAAAAAAAAAAAAACGAAAATCTGTAAATAAATTTCAATTTGAGAAAATACAAAAAAAAATTTCCTGAAATTTCCGAAATTTGGGGTCGGCATTCATTTGTACAGGAAAAATTTGTTTCCCAATTTGTTCAAAATAGAACAGGGTTTTCGTTTTTCGTCGAATAAATAAATAAATAAATAAATAAATAAATAAATAAATAAATAAATAAATAAATAAATAAATAAATAAATAAAAATAAATAAATAAACATTAGTTATGTTTGTACATGGGGGGTGCTGTGCAATAATCATGATCCTTTGATATCCATGATTTATCCTTGCAAATTTATAGCATCGAACCTCCAGCCAATGTTCCTTGCCAGTGCTAGCCACGAAACAAGGTCGCAACTGTAGCCACTCCTTCAATGGTCGCCATTTCAGTGATTGACAGTGATGTAATGCAAATATGGCGCTGGCCATCTGGTCACGTGCGCATTTATAAAAGCGCATTTATATATACAACCGAAGTCCACTGCCTATTATTAGTATTCGGAACTCGTTATTATTTCCCACTCCCGCCTCAAACTTACTATGGATCTCAAACTTACTATGGATTTTGAAAAACCCTTAACATTGTCATTCATCACCTAAGCAATAAAGTAAGACCGTTAGAGTGGCGTTGCTGATTGACTGCTTTAATCTTAGTTACATTTCTGAATAAAATGTATCTTTTATATTCGCTTCAGTGATATTGTGACCTACAATAAAGGGCCAGAACTGGTATAAAGATTCATCTAGACCTACTAATATGTGATCGGGAAGTCCTGGGATATTCTGTTGTTTTGCAGGGGCGTAACGCTCCTGTGGGACAGCATTAACTATCATGTTATTATCATTATTATCATCATTATTATCCTTGTCATTGCTGCAACAGCTGCGGCATTAATGTAGATTATGAAGATTTGGCTAGAGCAACAAGTGTCCATGGAGTGCCATTATAGCAGGAAAACCAGGTCAAATTCATTGACATTGACTAATGGCTTAAATAATCTTTCAGCAGAGGAGCCCTGTTAATCAGGCTAAACACATAATTGATTTCCGCAATGCTCTTTTCATTAAAAAGGAAGCTCCACCAGAACAGTTCTTCTAGGGTGTGGCAAACCATCCTGGTTATCAAATTAATCAGAGACAAGGTTATCTCTGATTTGAGTGCAAATTGGTGCAATAACATTAAAACACAAATTAGCACCTGTCAATTCAGAGATAACCTTGTAACTGATTAATTTGATAACCAGGCAGGTTTGGTTCACCCAAGAAGCAGAAGAGCTGCTCTGGCGGGGCTTCCTCTTTATTCGCCACTTGCACGGTTCCGCCATTATGCACTATGTGCGGGGAGAGCCTCGAACTGGCAGCACACATGAATGGGAATTGAACCAGTCATATAACATTCTGTGTAAGGTTACGTAATTCTTCCTTTCATGTATGCTGCCAGTTCGAGGCTCTCCCGCATATAGTGCATAATGGCGGAACCTGCAAGTGGCGAATACTCTAACGAACTAGACTAATCACATATTCCTTTTTTTTCGGTGGATTAGATCATGATCGGTATTTTGTACCCAAAAATAGCGGTATGACGATTCGTATTCTGTGGCAATCGGTGCAAGGGGCCAAGACCCACGACTGAACGTCCCGTTCGAAGGAGTGCACTCGCAATGTCCATTTTCTACATGTCAATCACTGAAGTATTGTGGTTCGATTGGATGGATTGTGGATTATTTGTTGCAAGATTCAAATTTTGGGACATGGCACAATCAATCAATATCAAAGTTAGTACTCCAATGTATAATGAATCTCGGACACTTCACCCCAATTCGAGCTCCCTGACCTGATTATTTATACACAAAAGTACATTACACATATAAACAAAAACCACGCTTCTTATTCAGATAAATATGTTAAGGTATTTTTGGTTAAATATCAACGTCGATAAAGTTCAAATAATAAAAAACAAATAATATTCCATTAAAGCATTTTTGTCCAAGGAACTTGCTCAGAGGCAGTTGATGACAACAGTAAAGGTTGAATACTTTAAAACCTTCAAAACATGAACTTACTTAACCACGCACTCATTTTCAAAACTCGACAAAAGGCTTTTCAAATCCATTATATTTTGTCTTTTATAACAAAAACAGGATACATTAGCGAAAGGATATTCATGAATGAGGGGACTGAAAGTGCTAGTTATCTGCATGGTATTGAATTTCATATAGTAGGTAAGCCGAGAGAAATTCTGAGTACTGAAAGCGTAATGGGGTTTCCCTTCTTAGATCGTAGTATGTTTTGTGTAAACCAGATCGTTCCCAACCAGTACAGTGATCATGGTGAAGGTGGTGATGCATGCTTTTGTATGATCCAATCATTGATAAAGAAACATCACTTTTATACGATCAGTACAACTGGCAAGCTAATAATAGACTTGTTTATATTCATTTGAATGTATTTTCGTGTAGATTGCATCCGATATGCAGTGATATGGCCGTTAACCGATATCGTAGTTTTGATACATCTTTTCCAAGTAAACCTGCCGAGACCATGTCATCCGCACAGAAAAGGATTTAAGGTGCATGTAATCCTATATGAATTCTCAATATATCAGATATAGAACGTTAATGTATCTATTTTATGAACTCATCGTATTAAAAAGGTTACGCTTCATCAAATGAAATACATGGATTAAGATGTTTTGTAATTACATTACTATACAAGTCTTTTTACCGCAAGGCACCTTAATATGCGATAGCAACAATGTCATTGACATATTAATCGGAATTCTATCAGATGTAACTTCGTAACTTCATCTTTGCCTCTTGCAACACTTCTTTTTGTGCATGTATTTCTTGTCAATTTTTCAAAACGAGAGAGCAATTACCTAATGATGTCTGTCACATCTGCCAAATCAGACAATAATTTCACAAAAGTGAAAAATAATTGTAGGTACACTTTAAAAGGTTGTATCGAGTTCCCGATTACCATGGTAACTACATTATTTGTGATGAAAAAGGTTACATTATAATTATGTTATGTTTTGCAGTAGAACTGTCTGGCAACTCATGTTATTAACAATTACCCCATTACCTGTCTGGAATAAATCTGCAGGATTGACATGAATTCTAGCCACCTCTTAAGTTACTCTCACCGATAGTTCTCTAACCTTATTTTAACAATAATGGTCTAATGTCGGTTTAGTTGGTTTATGCAGCCATCAAAGGGAATCTTGACCCCACCCTCCTGAATACTTCACCATTTCTGTGTCGTTTACATGAGCGAGTTCCTATCGTCGGCGTGGTGTCTTATCAAACTACGCAGCGTTTATTTGCATCTCATAATATATTGCAACAATAACCATTGCTTCACAAACATAAATCTAACCAAGAGTTACTTTTGATGTTTGCATAGATTCTACATTTTATTGATTTCATATATCAATAACAACAACAAATCTTAGTTTCGTGACATTCACTCAGTCTGTAGGCCAATGGTCAAGCAATGGTCAACAAACTCCCCGGACAAACTCTATTATGTCGTCCATAAAGTTCAACAACAGTAGTGACCGTTGTGAAGTGTTTTGTTTGAGAATACAAATTGCGACCACAGGGACGCCATTTGCAATGCATATGATGTTGCTGCATCCTATGACTTGATTGTTGTCGTTAAGGATACGATTGTTGCTGAGTGGTTAGTGTTTGTAAACTGTCACTTTAGGTTAGTATTCTTAAAGGGCATCACAAGAGGCACATATATGGTGAATTAAGATTTAGGCCAGTAAAACTCATCTTTTCCAGAGTTATTATACCTAAGGTTGTTGACTAGGGTTGTTTAGATCTAGAACGTAGTTGCATATTAGCCTACGGCGTATCGCAAGCCATAAGGGCCATAACACGTTGCGTTAAGCGCTAGGAGAAATGGCTCACTATCTTGGTGAACTGTTACTCTCCGACATTGGTGTAGTCCAGCACTACTCCAGACTACACACTAGTCAACGAACAGTAGTACATATGGTTGAGTCCAAACCCAAAATGTTACCGTTAGTGCAACCGTAACCCTAATCCTGGTGATATTTCGAACAGATTATCCGATTGCTGGACCGACGGGTGGACCTCCGTAATGGGCCGGCGCACAATGCGTGGTAGATTTTAACCTATCTTTGTCCATCATGTTCGTGCCTCTACAATCAGGGAAGACACGTGGTATTATCATTCCTTTGTATTTACTGATAGTATAAACATGTCAAGGTGACCCCAAATCAAAAGTAACAATATAATAGGAGTGGCTACAATGGACGATTCAGTGTGGCTTACAGGGGGTCAGTGGCAGTGGACGATTCGACAGATCCAGACATTGGATACTTTATGGGTATTTGAGTATGTATACAGCTTTTAATACTAAAGGTTTGAAACACTATTATGTTACAAAATATTAGAAACATTGTTATAATAAAGGTAACAGCCATGTACACGGCCTTGTAGCGTAATCTTGTGATACGATGGTTCAATGATGGGAATTTGATATCTTACCATATTGTGCCAGATCCAAACATTGGGTGTCTGGTGGGTTTTCAGGTACGCTGCCTTTACAATAGGCCCGAACCATCATCATAAAAGTAAACGCCATTGACATGCCAACAACGGTCACCAACCACACCAAACTAACGCCATAAGTCGCTATTATCATCTGAGAAAAAAGAGAAGAGAGATAGGGTTAAACGGTTACGAAATGAGAGGTGACACTGGATGGGTGACATCGGGACGGAAAGAATAAAAGGTGTTGATAAATTATCCATTTTGGAGAGACCTTCCCATCCCGTTTCCCACCCTTCTATTCACACCTGGTGGTTGAATCAGAATTCTTTATACATCCTTGTATTTGCTCTTGGTAGCTTGGATCAATTTTGTTTTCATATCAATCAATTTCAACAGCTTATAGTCAAAATTGAATCGTTCATACGCTTATAATAGACGGCACCTGGGGTAATGGTAAATTTCCTTATTTCAATCTAATACGAGAGGGCTCCATGAGTGACATGATAGATTTGTAACTGTTCCTTTGCTTTTCAATCATTCCATCAAGGGGCGTCCTATGCACACCTGCTTATACATTTGTACAATGGTGATGACGTCATTGAGGATCGTCTTTATAAACCCTGACTTGTCAGGTGTGTCAGGCGCGAGGGGCACTTCAATATGAAATGGATATAGGTATAGGACGGACACCTTTACAGAAAACAGTAAAGCGCATTCGGTGAGAGCATTATATAAAAATATGGGGTCATTGGGCATGATTTTTGGTATTCGGTGAGAGCAAAATATATAATGTAGAAAATATGGGGTCACTTGGTAAGAGACAAACCGTTTGGATCTAAATTAAGGGGCATTGGGTGAGATTATGACCTCACTGAAATTGCAACTGTTATGTTTGTGTTTGTTTATTGTTTTGATGTTTTTACGATTCAAGTGTCTCTATAGATGAGTTGACATAAATGTTTACCAACAACGGCAAGGGAATCACCTATTGATATGCTTGGGCAAACTGCATATGACCAATACACTGTTCAATGACCTTATTGTGCCATATTAGATGTGGCGGGAGTTTTAAAAGCACGGATCCTGAATACAACATGATTCGCGCGCATACTGCTATTGCCGACAAACTGACTACCAATGACGTCACATGTCAACTCATCTATAGCCCGTTCATTTCAAACTATGATACGTACCAGACTGGTGCTAAATCTTCCCACACACCGTGCGGAATGTTTGCCGCAGGTATTTCGTCCTGAACTTCCATTTGAAAAACATGCAAAGACAAGGAGCAAGATTGCAAAGAGGCCCATCACACACACTACTGCTATTAACACCCAGAATAATATTTCGTACCTGTATAAAGGAAGACATAATGAAATAAAATTAATTAATTTAATTAAATTGGTTTGTGGTTGTTGCTGTTGATGCCGGGTTTTGTTTACTTTTCTTTAACAATTAATGCGGCTTTTATAATAACACCAGACGCGTGGTGATCTTACATGTTTTCGTGGACTGTATTAGCAGTCAATATAGTTCATAATGATACTTTACAGTACCCCATGTTTCGAATCATGCGAGAATATTAATACGTAATAAACAACATTGCTTATACGAGATGCTGTATTCCAACGGACAGAATAACCAGTACCCCGTGTTTATTACCATATGATATTGCCCATATAGAGTAGGATATCTGACCACAGTTTTAATATATTTCATCATTTTACATAAAAAATGAACAGTTCTTTGCATAGAACAATAGACAATTTAAATATTT
Organism: Amphiura filiformis; assembly: GCF_039555335.1. NCBI lineage: Eukaryota > Metazoa > Echinodermata > Ophiuroidea > Amphilepidida > Amphiuridae > Amphiura > Amphiura filiformis. The sequence goes on from NC_092636.1 coordinate 54,443,180, forward strand.
ATTATGCCTGAGGATCAGTGCACTCATAGAAATGACTTGTTCGCCTTGTTGGCGCAATTCAAAAGGAGTAAGTTTGGACAACTCAAAAATAGTGTAAAAGTTGCCAAAACAAAATTCATTTTAGTTATCCGAACTTAAAAATGCTGAAAAAGCTCAAAAGTTCCGTCAACTAATCAACTTTGTTGGCATTACTTAAAAAGTTGATGTAAGTCGTTGCGTCAACTTTTAAGTAATGCCAACTTCTGAATTCAAGTTCAGGGAACTTAGAAAAATAAACAAGGTTCAAAGAACCAATTAGTTGAGTTATTGTAACTCAACATGTAAGTTGATGTAACTCGTTCATATTAAGTTACTGGTACTTATTGTTTTGAGTTATCCCAATTTGGATCATTTTCTGCACAATTAGCAGTATTCAAATATTTATTTTTGTAATCAGTGCAAAATTTTGTATACTATAGCACACCTCCAGAGGAGGCTTAAAGGCATTCCTACAATGCACTATGATTGGGAAATTTGATCAATGTAACCTAATTTTAAAGGCAAAGTCCCCATTGCCACACACACAAAATGGTAATTTTAAAACTGCAGCCAACGAGCTAATAGTTGAGACTTAAGAATGATATTTGATTTTCTTACAGGAAACATTCATATTGTCCCACTGCATTAATTTTATTCCTAAGTCTCGATGTTTTGAATGTTAAATAATAGGATGAAAACACCAGATATTTGCATACAATCCCAATGCAAGGTATGATCAACTGTACCACATGTGTACAAAAGCCAGACATACAAGGTCAGAAACCGCATTGGGTTGTGGGAATGTCTTTAAACATCCTCTGGCACACCTCTAGAAAATTATGCTAACCTATAGGCTAGTTTCATTTTCTGAGTTGTAACAACTCAATAAAGTAAGTGCAAATGAGTGCGACCAACATAATGATATCGAGTCAGCGTTACTCAAAATTGTACGCGTTGGCATTACTCGGAAAGTTGACGCAACGACTTACATCAACTTACTGAGTAATGCCAACGAACAATTTCTATGAGTGTGGCATGTGAACTTGGGATTTTATAGAATATTGCAAAGTCGCCGAATTAGCTAACATCGATGGATACACAAATTTGACACGGCCAAAAGAGAAAGTTGTAGAACCAATTGAATACCAACACTATTGGAAGCCAAGCGAGTTGTCCAAGATCGTATGATGAAAGACAACTACTTTTATCAACCTCGATAGACCATACTACAGTGAAAGAAAAGTCGTAACGAAGTAGTGTTTATTTTCTACATATGAACGGCTTCTTTAGCTAAAATACAGAACTACCTCAAGTAATTGTTCTTGTCAATTTACTTGACACGGTCTTTTCCAGGCGGCGAATGGCATGATCGAGCCGGCAACTTGTGAAACCGCCTGGCCGTATGGCATTTTCCATATACTTGGTTTGTTTTGTGGGGTTCATTATCGAACCCCAACGGTTTTAGCTTGTATTTATATTATTTATTAACATAGGCCTATTTGTTTGTGATATTTCAAGCGTTTTAAAATTTCAAAATAATCCCATTCAATTACACGGTTGACGATGAAAATTTACTGAATTTAGAGAATGCAATGCGACCACCACCTGGTCTTTTCTGAAAGAACGTGGATAATCAGCCCAACAAATTGACAATAAAATGGGGCTTTAGGAATACCAGACGCCTGAAACTTCAATTTACTACTTCTCTGTTGGATTATGCTTAATGTTCTTGGGGACATTAGGAGCAATGTTAACTGCTTTATGGAGACTCGTCACAAACGGTTCATTCTCTCTGTGCGGATGATGAGTGTGGACTGATAGAATTCATTAAGTTTACAAAAGTTTCAGAAATACATATCTATGTGGTCAAATTTAATATCTATATGAAAAAAAATGTTGAACTGAGTACTAGTAGCCCTGGTAATGGTAAATATGAACATAAAGAGCTTAGAAGTTTTAAAGGAAATATCAAATCTGTCTGTTTGAACACACAGCATCTATATGGCTATTACGTGAACATTGGCTATAGTGTATTGGCCGTTAACCCACAACCCAATCACTGCTTTGAATAAATCCGTTTCTAATCTAATAATGTGAACACATTGAAGTGGAAAAGAGAAAACGTCGACTTATTTCTCAATTCACGATAGGTTTTGATGAGCGAACTGGAATTTGAAGATAATTGGGTCTGTTGAGCATACCTTTATGATATTTGATGTCATCGCAGGATATCGTGGAAACAGAAAAATAAAGAAAGTCAAAGTAAGGCTGTCGAAATTACAAAAGCTTCAGATGATTTTAGTAAAGATTTGAGCTCTGTAATGATTGTAAAATTTCGTAACGCTTATTAATCTCGTCTTCAACTCATTTACGGTTGTTTGATGGCATGTAAAACCGAGTCAATTTTAAGAAAAGTTGAACAATGATGGCGCTATTAATATAAAATCTTGTTTGCATCTTTTCAAGGGGTAGACATTTGTAAAATGGTATTAGAAAATCAGCAAAGAGACTAACAAATGACAAGGGAATTTTCAAAAAACTTTTTATCATGAAATGTAATATATAAATCATATTATTTGGCTAATTTAAATTTAAAATATATGTAAATAGCGCCCTCAATTTTGACACGGATGTGCAGTTTACAGATAAAATTACCACAAAAAAGCAGAACAAGAAGAATAATTTGATATAAAAATGAAAATGTATGTTAAAAATTGCTGCAAAATATATGTGTACATACAGTTTTTGGTGTGATAGCTGTTGGTATTGTCCATGTCTAGAATTGAACATTATATAATGGTTTGTTAAAAAAATAATAAATGATCACATCAAAGAACAATGATATACTGAATTCCTTTTATGCATATTTCCTTAAGTAATCTGAACACCCATAACACATTGTAAAATTTTAACACAAATCACTTAAAAAACATTTCTGAAATTAAAAAAAAAAGTATTGTTATTAATGTTGTAAGAATATTGAGTTGAGGAAATACGTCACCGATATGAAATACAAGGGCTTTATCATCGCTTGGTGATATAACCAACATGCTGTTGATTTGAATTGATGCAGACCTCTTATTTTAATTGACATTGAAATTCCATCTACACATGCGCATGGGTTAACAACGCAAACGGTGGTTTCTTTAAATATCAGGCGCTATCTCAGGAAACGCTGAACAGACACTATATTCCAAACTTTACTATTTTGTATCGCTTGCATATATAAGAGCTACCGATATGCGCAGATAAATGGTTCTGGATATTGCATATCAAATGTCATTTTAGTTCTATTTCGTTATCTCCAATATGGATCGCTAAATGTCATATAGCCTACATTTATTGATCAGTATAAATAATCGAAATATGTTTTTGTTTGCTAAAACACTACTGAATGCTCAAAATATAGTCATGTGATGGTGTCAAATCATTGCGTAGTACTTTCACAAATACACGTTTCAACTTGTCTTTATATTCTTGAATCATACGCAAACGCTGTAACAAATTGACCTAAATATGGTCATAAATAAACATTTACCAGTCCAAAATGGCTTATCAAATACGTTGTTGTTTCATCAATTTAAATTCCTAATCCTTACAAATGAATTTTTAATCCTCTTTACACTTTTTTTGTATTGATGAACCCTGGCATGCTTTATACTATTAGTTTTACTATCCATACCAGACCGTACACCGACCTTGCAGACCTGTTCTCCAACCTCCTACATGTAGGCACTCTTAATTCCTATATTTCACGCCTGTAGGGTTATACATTGGTAATATCGTTAGATAGTCACTGGTCGTACTATGATAACCATCGTAATATCTAGGTGATATTAGTAAGGGTGACCTGCCTCAGATGAGGACATGCAAACCGTTTGCCTTTTGCCATCTAAACTCATCCCAAAAAGAAAGTATCCAGTTTAATTTTGGTCCATAAGTCAAAGAAGGGGTGTTAAATCAAGACCTACCAAAAGTATGTTACTGATAAATTTATGCCGCACAGTTTGATACCTCATTTGTCAAAATCGATGGAGAGATTAATGACACAATGACTATTTGAATGCAATCACCTCAATTATAAAAGTTGCAGTAATTGCTATTGATTTGGTCCTGCTACTCAATATTCATTTTGTTTTACTGAGAGCATGTGCCGCAGATGTCTGGCAGTCATTGATGGACAGCAGGAGGACATACCAGATATTGACAGTGAAGTGTGAAGGGTAAAACATTGAGGAAGGAGTAAAAGAGTACCTGTATTCAATAAAACACATGAAGTGACGTCGAACAGTCTTAGTCCGTCTCTGATATGGTGTACCTTAATGAAGAATCAGGAGAGGCAGGAAAGCGACATCAATAGGAATTACTGCAACTTTAATATCCTGGGTAGGTGCATTCAAAAGGTCATTGTGTCATCAATTCTGCATTGATTTGGACAAATGAGGTATCAAAATGTACGCAATAAGTTTATCTGTAACATACTTTGGGTAGGTATTGATTTAAGACCCCATCTTTGACTTATGGACCAAAATCAAAATGGATACTTTCTTTTTGGGATGAGTTTATATAACATAAGACATTATTTGATTGTATTGAAGTTACTAGATGTATACGTACAATTTGCACTATTTGAAGGGCCGCTGTAACAATACCAGACATTTTGTACTCATGAATAATTAATATCAATGTCAGCTCTAATCGTGAAAATATGACATTCAGATATATTTTTATTTTTAGGAACCATAATGGCCCTATGCTCTCCTTTCCGTGTAGAAAGGGCTTTAGGAGATTTATATAAAGCTATGAGGAGATTCCATTTTTGTTATTTTTCCTCGCAGACATCGTAATATATTGTAAGTGTAAACAAAGGACAAATACATTCTTATTACAAGTCATACACACCATGTTTGTATTAACAATCACGCGTATTAAGTATAGCCTAATTAAAAGGAGTTTGCAAGAAGCAAGACGGACTATCATGTATGTGGTTCGAATTTTGTGTTGCCTGATGATGTATATTATATTTACTAAATATTCAAACTATTTCAAATACTCTTCTTGTTGACTATAATGAGAGAGCGACGTATAGCAATTGCTTTTAATCTATGTCAACACTTATTCTGAAATATACCAGACTGTCTGTCTTTGATACAAACTTCTTGTAATCAGCCTGTTACTTCTGGAAGGAATAAAAAGGTGATCGAGATTGAATCATTTATTTGTAAGTTAGTTTGACTTGCAAATATATACTGGCTAAGGCTAATAACCACTTTATAAAGTAGATATATGATTTAAGTATAGCAATAATTATAACGGGAACCCTAAGAAACTTGTTCGGACCATCTGATATCAACGGAGACTGATGCCAAGGTGTTTACAGATTGGAATAACTGAAATAAAAATTTGTTTTCACCAAGCCTATTTCTTGGAATACATTCAGAAAGATATATGGTGCAGTGGCTTGAATTAAACAAATAACACTTGGTAACGAATATAAGCCACTGAATCCGATATCAACGGAGCCTGATGCTAAGATTTCAAGTATCCTTATTAATGTTATTTATTGCAGGTCTAAGCTTACAGATAGCAATTACAGAAATAGACATTTCTTGAAATACATCCATCATGTCCATACACAGATATATGGTGCAATGGCTTGAATTGAACAAATCACACTTGATAAAGAATCTGTTTGCTTCTAAAATGCCCTCGGTATAATTTTGTGGCTGACTCCAATTTTATCATCTATTGAAACTCAAATATATTGTGACTTTATCAATTTTTACATCAAATATCCGGTCTGCTGTATGTATCAAGACGCTAAAAAGACTGTGTATTAATACTTTTTATACATATTTCAAATGCAAATTGCGTTAGTTCAGCCTTTGGAACTAACTTGTAAAACCTTTCAAGGGTTAAATTTTAATGAAATGAAATGCAGTAGGACTGCAGTAAGCACTGGTAAAGGTAAAAACAGAAAAAATATACCTTACATAACAGCTCAAATAACAATTATGATATCATAAATTAAACATCAGTAATTCCTGTTCAGAAATCACGACTACTAATTCCAATAGCACCTGGGGCCTTTTAAACGTTTTGATATACTATAAAATTATTCATCGCCGGCTATTGTGAGAAAATATACAGACATTATCATAGAATGCCAGTGCAATGACTCCTTTGATAGGTGTGATTGCTTTTAATTTATTTCTAATAATACAGAAGATGAATCCCTTCGTATTTTTTGGTTGGCATGACTAATGAATTAATACTGGGTATGTGGATTAGGGTAGAATAAGGTGGGTTCGTTTAGGATTATAGAACTAGGTCCGGCTAAGTAAATAATAAGATTAGATAGCCCCTAATAAGAGAATTTGGTGTATAACCATTAACCATTTTGCTCACCCTGCCGGGTCAAAGGGGCATTCCCCGTTTTAGTTTTTTGCATTCCCTGGGGTTTTTTTCGCATTAATTATTAACTTTGTTTCATTATGCTTAGTATTCAATTCTGTTTCTAATTCCTGGTTTGAATTTGATTTATAACCCATATTAATGAGCCCCGAAAGATGTGGAGTTTAGAATGTAAACAGTTCTCATGTTCGTTATTGGAAAGCTTTGGAAGTCAATGTCCGATTTAGTATGTTTAATTGGTACGATTAAGATGTTAAACACAGTAATACCATGAATACGGTTTAATGAAGCAGTAGGTAGGTAGTAGGCTATGTATGTATGCCCTAAATTTAACATAGATGTAGCGCATGCCGTGAATTCTTAAACCCAACGCATCTTGGTTCAACTTTAAGGTAGCAAGTGCTACCCTTCGACGCTTTTGAAAGTTTTCTTCACAATTTTACCTGCAAAAACGTTCACACAACATAACAGTAGTACCTTAACATGCACCCATATATTACCGACTCTAAATTAGTATACCTAAAATAACTGTGTTGACATGAATGAATGTACGCATGTAACAACATTGAATGAATGTAAGCATGTAACAACATTATATCATGTTGTAACCTACCATGAAGCGTATATACCTTAGGTTGAATTGAATGTAACTTCATTGAATGAAGTTCTTAATGCCTGTGTTTATTTGTGTGTGAGGGCTGATAATCTGAATGTTAGAGTATATGAGCGTTGTAGAAATTCGATGGGTTGTGCGGAAGTGTGGGGTGTGTGTGTGTGTGTAGGGTGAGTCTATGTATGCACATGAGAGAGCTTATATTTGGAGTGTTTGCAGGGACGTGTGGATATAATTGAGTTTTGTGAATTTTGATTTATAATTCAATGTAAAGTTAATATGTGTTTGATGTATTCAAGTGCTTCAGTAAGTGCAATTAATTTCTTTTAATAATCCTATTGAGTTTTTCAATGTAATTTTTAATGTTTTTATGTCATTATAATTGTAATATTTCATGTAATTTGGCCTCCGGGCCACGAATTGAAATAAATTTAATCTGAATCTGAATCTGAATCTGAATCTGAATGAAGCAGACTTAGGGATGGCTTCACCAAACAACCTGTCCACTACCGGCATCCTAGCAGAATCAGTGGTTCTATTGTTCTAAGCAAACAGTATAGAGTTTAGTACCCCCGTTGCTGACATACTTAATGCATCCTTTGCTGAGAGTTATGTCCCTCAAATATGGAAGGATGCCACTATTGTGCCTATCCCTAAAGAAATGCCAGCAACAAGTGCTAAGCTCAGGCCTATCTCCCTAACTGCTCTTCTGGCTAAGGTCAGTGAAAGTTTTGTATCCAGATGGATAGTTGAGGATATTTCCAGCTCAATTGATCGTAATCAGTATGGGAGCATTAAAGGATCCTCAACTACTCACTGTATGATAGAACTTCTCGATGTGCTCTACAAGGGTACTGATAAAGCTAACACAGTCGGTACGTTGGTGGTGACGGACTTCTCCAAGGCTTTCGACTGCGTCGTCGACACACCCTGGCCATACAGAAGCTGTATAACCTTGGTGTTAGAAGTGAGCTCATCCCATGGATTGCCAATTTCCTCACATCCCGGCGTCATAGAGTGCAATATCAATCTGCACTATCTGAGTGGGAGACTCTTTCATGTGGCGTGCCACAAGGCACCTTACTGGGTCCCATTATTTTTATTGCTCTTATCAATGATGCTTCTGAAAATGCCAAAGCTTGCAGCTTCAAGTATGTCGACGACCTGAGCCTTGCGGAAGTCCGTCCTGCCAACCAGCCTTCTCAGATAGATTTGGATGTCCAGAACCTGGATGATTGGGCCAACATGAACCACCTCAAGCTTAATCCCTCCAAATGTAAGGTTATGCAAATCTGCTTCAAAAGGCAGCCGCCCAACCCACCTGATCTTGTTATTGCTGGAAAAAAGCTTGAGTTGGTGAATGAAACCAAGATTCTAGGCCTTACTGTTCAGTCAGACCTATGCTGGGACTTACAAGTCAACAGTATGATTTCTAAAAGCAGTCGCAGAATTTACATGCTAAGCAGACTGAAGCGTTTTGGAGTACCCGTGGAGGACCTTGTTTCTGTGTACGTGGGATATGTTCGTCCCACTGTTGAGTATGCTTCGCCTGTATGGCACGGCAGTATCACCATCCAGCAAACTCAACGGATTGAAAGAATCCAAAAAAGGGCCTGCCGCATCATTCTTGGTTCAACATATACCTCGTACACAGATGCATTGTCCCTCACGGGTCTCCAATCGCTTGAAGAAAGGCGTCACCACCTTTGCTGTCAATTTGCAAAGAATTGTACCACCTCTGAGAAATATACTAACCTGTTCCTTTCAACAAGAGTTCCCATGGTATGTGTCTTAGAAGATCCAGCACTTACCATGTCCCAAGGTACAGGACCAATAGATATGGTAACAGTCCCATTCCTTACCTCACAAGGCTTCTTAACCATCAGTAATCAGTGTTTAAATCTTGCTTTAATTTTTCTGTGAGGTGGGGGAGGGGGGGGGGGGGTTTGTGCATTAGTGTTTTTTATTGGCGGTGTGTTTTAATCATGATTATGTAGCAGCATTTTTACCTAGTTTTATTACAATTTGGCTGGTCCAATCTATGTGCAATATCTTGTTTTTCATTGAATTGAATGTAACTTCATTGAATGAAGTTCTTAATGCCTGCCTGTGTTTATTTGTGTGTGAGGGCTGATAATCTGAATGTTAGAGTATATGAGCGTTGTAGAAATTCGATGGGTTGTGCGGAAGTGTGGGGTGTGTGTGTGTGTGTAGGGTGAGTCTATGTATGCACATGAGAGAGCTTATATTTGGAGTGTTTGCAGGGACGTGTGGATATAATTGAGTTTTGTGAATTTTGATTTATAATTCAATGTAATTTAATCTGAATCTGAATCTGAATCTGAATGAAGCAGACTTAGGGATGGCTTCACCAAACAACCTGTCCACTACCGGCATCCTAGCAGAATCAGTGGTTCTATTGTTCTAAGCAAACAGTATAAGTCAGACCCAACCATCGGTTTTCGCCAGGGCGCCGCCGGTCTACAACTGGTTGGGTTTGAAGCCATCCCTTATATACAACTGGAAATGACTCAATGACCTTTTACAGGAGTTTAAAGTGCAAATCTCGGTATTTTAACGATAAACTAGATTTCGCTTTTGTAATATTCAAATTACTTGCCATAGACGCCATGACAAGATCACTGTATTGCTCTCTCATTGCTGCCATGAATTTGGAAAACTTGAAGAAAAAATGACGGAAGGATCCCTAAACATTACCCTTAGACTTCAAACAGTCTATATACAGTGTATATTATACACTGGGTGTGTCCTGTCCTATATGCCCCAGATCTAATTTCACCAATTTTGTTAACAGAGTAATCGATTCGTACTTTAAGTTCCTCGGAACTCTATTCCCATGATACGTAAAAGAGAAGTTATCACTGAAGTGCAAAAGAACAAAACTTGTATCAGATTTGGCTAGCTTCAAGGGCGTATCCTGTATCGTACAAGTTAGCCCTGTTCAAAAGATACCTTCTCCTTTTTACAAATGTTTTGAAGACCACGGTAAAATGGACAAAATATCTTCGATATGAAGTGGGAAGTTGTGTACATCACATTGGGTTAATAAAAAATTAATTGGTGTCTACTGAATTGGTAATATGTTAAATATTTTACGATCTAAATGAATGTAGTTCACCCCGCTCTTTAGAGACTGGGATTTGCTTACCCCGTGTAACCCCGTGTTCCGTTGACGTTTGCGCCAATTTGACTGTGTATTTTGTTACTTTACATTTTTCAGGAACAATATCATATTTAATTTAAATAGTTTTCACAGCCTTACGGGTGTAGTCCGTAAACCACGCAATAACAAGGTGGGTTTACAATGCTTATATACAATATGCTTTATTATTATAATTGGCTACTATCAAATCAGACTTAGACTTGCGTCTATAGCGGTGTATTATCCTTATAATGGGAGCGTATAAATGCCTATGGCTCTGAAAGTCTTTCCACTGCCATCTTTGTTATTTTTTGCATTACTTAAAAAGTCAATGAAATTGTGAAAATGTATTTCCAGTTTAAATGTACATCCCTGCAACCCAGAATCCTAAGTAGGCTATGTATGTATGCCCTAAATTTAACATAGATGTAGCGCATGCCGTGAATTCTTAAACCCAACGCATCTTGGTTCAACTTTAAGGTAGCAAGTGCTACCCTTCGACGCTTTTGAAAGTTTTCTTCACAATTTTACCTGCAAAAAAGTGCACACAACATAACAGTAGTACCTTAACATGCACCCATATATTACCGACTCTAAATTAGTATACCTAAAATAACTGTGTTGACATGAATGAATGTACGCATGTAACAACATAGAATGAATGTAAGCATGTAACAACATTATATCATGTTGTAACCTACCATGAAGCGTATATACCTTAGGTTTATAATATATGTCGTTGAAGTAACTTTGACCCGTTTCCAAAGGAAATTCTCAAGTTCCGTTTTGTGTTAAGTCGGTGGTGCTGCAAATTCTGATGTCACTCACAGATATTTTTCTCATATGTCATTTACTTGGCGCGTTACTTCTTGGGTACATAAAAAACAAGTTCTTTCACGTTTCTTCCTCGAATATCTTATTTTAAGCGTCGCTGAAACGCAAATTATTTTAAATCGTTTTATATAACTCAAATATGGTCATAAAAGTTGACAAATCTCACAAATTTTGAAATGTTTTGGAATTGTCAAAAGGTCGCCTGCTACAATCGACTTCGCAGAGAATGGCTTCATATTTAGTAATCAGAGGATTGTAAATTTTAACTCTAATTAATTAGTTAAGATAATTTGACAAGTATGGCTAATCTTGTATCTCGCCTTGCCTTAGAAACGGGAAACACGAGTGAAAAGAAATCTACTGTGTAATTAGAAAATCAGTGTATTGTTACGCTGTTTTCTTAAGGTGGCGTGGTTCAGACAATATCTATCAATGTGTCAATCGTTACACTATGTTATTGACATTGCTTTTTAGTGCATTATACTTTTGTACGCAGGTGTTTCCATCAGTCCACCTTTTACAAGACTTCTATCACAGTTGAATCTTTCAAAAAGAGTCTTAAAACATATATTTTCTAATGTATTTTGCTGTTGTTATTTTTGTTATTCTTTGTAAAGCGCAATGTCCATATTTTTGGTATTGCGCTATATTACGCGCCGTTGTTATGTTATGTTATGTTATGTTATGTTACGTTACGTTACGTTACGTTACAAGACATTTTATTTTTCCAATATCCACGAGATTAGGCACTTAAGATCATTCCTTATGAGTAGCTACTCATACGTGAATTACAAATCTATGATGAAATTTCCTCCGTAGTCCATTGAGATATTAGCTTCTTAATTGAATAGTTTCCTGATATTATACTGGTTTGTACTTTACAAGAACCTTACGCATGATCATCTACATTTTGTATGGTTTCTCTACACAATTTTCATAAGGGCAACCTGTCCATAACCCACTGTGATTTAACCCAAGCAAAAACCCTTAACCGTATTCTCATAATCATTTTGAATAACCGTGTCTCATATTTTAAATAGTAAAAATACTGCTTTCAGTGCTATTGACATCCAGCTTTTACTACATGTATTTATCGATTATAAATTCATTTTTATCTTGTTTCGATTAGTGCTACTTTTTGTTTCATTTCTTTCTACAAAATCCGAATTTTCTCTTTCCAAATTGTGTGCTCTGGATATCCTACAATATTATGACCTATACAACCTCTAACCACGGACTATGGATGTAACGAACGAACCATAAAGAATTCAACTAACCTGACTTGTCGCTACATGCCATTTCTAAATGTTCCTTGTTAACATTCCCTCAATATACTGACCCACTAACCAGAATATTAATTGCGTTTCTTTTGCTACAATGTATTTTTCTTTCAAGGTCAAAAGCAACTCCATAATAATAGGAAAGTAGCAAAGCAGCACTCGAGCAATTTTGTTTTCGCAGGCGGCAAAATGCTCTTAACCAACAACTAGAACATAATGACTGAATAGCGAGGATTGCAGTACATCGCTAAATTAAAGCACGTAGGCGTTTTGAGCATAACAGATTATCTAGATTGGTTAAACTTAATCTACGAATGTAAAATGTGCTCAAAGTCTTATTTTAACGGTGTGCCTAATCTGGGTATTTACCTCAATTTTTTTGAGAAGTTACTTTTCCTTTATTCTATTAAAGCAATGCTTTTTAAAGTCTTTTTTGTCAGCATGCTAAATGTGAACCTTCTTACCTCTTTTCTGACACTAGTGAAGACACACATTAAAATTGTATGGCAAAATATTAGCAAATGGCTACACAAATGAGACATTGCCCAAACGGATGATCCCACAAAACCTGGATTAAAATGTACATGGAAACTTGTGGACCCAATGGAATAGCAACAATGTTACAAGCCAAATGAGCTGCCCAAGATCATATAGTGGGAGTTCTTTTATACACTTTGATATATACTACAGAAACGAAGCAGATCATCTACTGGCTTCTTGGCTAACATACGCGAACTACCTTCAGTAATTTGCTCTTGTAACGATGTTTTCTGATAGAACGGGGAATAATCAGCCCAAATTGACAATAACATGTGGCTTTAGGAACAGTATATTCGCCTGGAACCTCACTTTACTGTTTAATGTACATGTACTTGGAAACATTAGAAGCAACGCTAACTGCTTTATAGTACTCGTCCTTACAAACGGTTCAATCTTTCTGTGTGAATGTTGAGTGTGCACTGACAGATAAGAATTTCAACAACTATTTTATAAATTAAGGAATATATATAGTCAAATTTAAAATTTGTATGAAAAATGCGTTGACATGAGTACAAACAACCCTAGTACAGAACATTACAAAGAGCTTAAAAGAAAAGGAAAAATCAAATCTGTCTGTTTGAACATACAGCATGTATATGGCTATTATGTGAACATTAGCTACAGTATATTGGCCGTTAACCCACAACCCAATTTTCATGGATTAGAAAACCTGTACTTATAAATCCGTTAATCTAATAATGTGAATATATTGAAGTGGAAAAGAGAAATCGTCGAGTTAATTCTCAAAATCACGATAGGTTTGATGAGGGAACTGGACTTTGAATGATAAATTGGGTATCTCAAAAACAAGTGAATGAACGTAATAGAATTCCGTGTCCGTTAAGCGTACTATTATGATATATGGTGTCGTCTCAGGATAACGTGCAAATAGGAAGATAAATAGTTTAAGGAAAGCTGTCAAAATTATGAAAGCTCTAGGACGCGGGAGTCTACAGCAAAGATTTGTATGATGATCATTAAAAGCAATAATTAACATTTGCTACTATTTCAAGAATATTAAGTAGATCGTAAGGAAATATGCAAGTAGAATGGCTAAAAACCTTGCCTTAATTAAAACTTTACCACTTGGTGATAGAGAAAACATGCTATTGAATGGAATTAATGCAGACCTCTTATTCTAATTACAGATAACCATACACTCAGAATTCCATCTACACATGCGCATGAGTTCACCATACAAACGGTGTTTATATCAATATCAGGTGATATCTCAGCAAACTCTGAACCGATTGTTCTCACTTGTATTTAACTTTGGATACTTCTATTCTAAATTTCACCACAAAATATACTATTTTGTATCGCTTGACATTTTTTAAATTGCACAGCTGTGTAAGGTACCGATATGCGCAGATAAATGGTTCCGGATGTTGCACATAAAAATGTAACTTCAGTTAAATATCGCTATTTCGCTATCTCCAATATGGATCGCTAAATGTCATAGCCTACACTTATTGATCGGTATCAATAATCGATATATGTGTTTGTTTGCCAAAGCACTACTAAATGCTCAAAATATAGTCATATGATGATGTAAACTTATTGCGTAGTACTTTCACAAATGCACGTTTCAACTTGTCTTTATATTCTTGAATCATCTACGTAAACGCTGTAACAAATTGATCTAAATATAGTCATAAATAAACATTTACCCGACGTCCAAAATGGCTTACCAGCTACGTTTTTGCTTCATCAATTTAAATTCCTAATCCTTACAAATGAATTTTTAATCCTCTTTACAGTTTCTTAATTGTATTGATGAACCCTGGCATGCTCTATAATATTAGTTTACTATCCATATCAGATTAGTCACAACACCAGTGACCGTACTCCGACCTTACAAGTGTTATAGACCTGTTCTCCAACCTTCCTATACTCTTAATTCCTATATTTCACGCCTGTAGGGGTAATACATTCGTAATATCGTTAGATAGTCACTGGTCGTATGATACACATCGTAATATCTAGGTGATATTAGTAAGGGTGACCTGCCTCAGATGAGGATATGCAAACCGTTTGCCTTTTGCCATACCTCAAACAACACAAGACCTTTTTGCTTGTATTAAAGTCACTAGATGCATGTGTGTAATTTGTGCGGTCTATTTTAAGAGTCACTGTAGCAATACTGGGCATGTTTGTACTCATTTGAATGCATGCTAATATTATTTTCAGATCTTATCATGAAATGATGACACTCAGAAATTTTTTGATTGTTGGAAAAAAATAATGGCCCTCTTATTGCGACTCCGTGTAGAACGGGCTTTAGGAGCTTTACGTAAAGCTACGGGGAGATTCCATTTTGTTATTTTTCCTCGCAGACATGGTAATATATTGTAAGTGTAAACAAAGGACAAATACATTCTTATTACAAGTCATACACACCATGTTTGTATTAACAATCACGCGTATTATGTATAATTAGAAAAGAGCAAGACTGACTATTCATACGAATTTTGTGTTGCCTCATGTATAATACTCTAGAAAATGATATTTGCTAAATAATAATAATATTTCAAATACCCTTGCTTGGGGAAAATAATGAAAAAGCAACGGAGCATAATAAGCTTTTAATTTATGTCAACACTTATTCTGGAAAAAAACAGACTCTCTGTATTTGATACAAAATTCCTGTAATCAACCTGTTAATTCTGGAAGGAATAAAAAGGCGAGAGTATGAACCATTTAGTTAGTTTTACTTTGCAAAAAGTACACTCAAAGAATAAAGAGGCTGTATAAGGTTAATAACCACTAAACCAAGACTTTATGCGCGTGTCCTTTGAATGATGCAGTTTTCATTTATTTATAAAGGTTGAAATATAAGCCACTGAATCCGATATCAACGGAGACTGATGCTAAGATTTCAAGTATCCATATTAATGTTATTTATTGCAGGTCTAAGCTTACAGATCGCAATTACTGAAATAGACATTTCTTGAAATACATTCATACAGATATATGGCGCAATGGCTTGAGTTAAATAAATCACACTTGATAAAGAATCTGTTTGCTTCTAAAATGCCCTCGGTATAATTTTGTGGCTGACTCCAATTTTATCATTTATTGAAACTCAAATATATTGTGACTTTATCAATTTTTACATTAAATATCCGGTCTGCTGTACCAAGACGCTATTTAAATACACTGTATATTAATACTTTGTATACATATTTCATATGCAAATTGTGTTAGTTATGCCGTTCTATCCTTTGAAAATAGCTTGTAAGACCCTTCAAGGGTTTCCTTTATTAAATAAAATACAGCAGGACTGCAGTTATGTTAAAACAGATAAATATGCTTTGTACGTATAACAGCTCAAATAGCAATTATGATATCGTAAATAAAACATCAGTATTCCTGTTTAAAAATCACGACTACTAATTCCAATAGCACCTGGGGCCTTTCAAAAGTTTTGATATAATAGAAAATTATTCATCGCAGGTTAACGTGAGAAAATATGCAGACATTATCATAGAATGCCAGTGCAGTGACTCCTATGATAGGTGTAATTGCTTTTAATTTATTTCTAATATTACAGAAGATGAATCACTTAAACCAGATATTATTCAAAATTCATTTTTGGTTTGGCATGACTAATGAATTAGGGCTGGGTTGGTGAATTAGGTTAGAATAAGGTGGATATGTTAAGGATTATAGGGCTAGGGACGGCTAAGTAAATAATAAGACCAGATATTTTAGTGTAGAACCGTTAATCTGTTACGGAAGCCTCAGAACTACAATGAATACGCAAAAATCTATGTGGGTCATTTTCAGTTTTGGCTGACCCCGGTCATGCTGGTACAGTATGCAATTGTGAAACTTACTCACTGGCTTTGGTCTTAAATGGGAATTCTCCATTTGTTTGTATTTCCTGGTTATTTTACATTTAAAAAACAATTAATATAAAACTGCATAACAAGATGTTCAATTTTGTTTCTAATTTCTGGGTTGAAATTGATTTATAACCCATATTGATAAGCCCGAAAAGACATGGGTTCCTTCTTTTGTGGAGTTAAACATTTAAAAACAAACACATAGGCGTTCTTGTAAGGTAATGTCCGTTTGGTACGTTTGATTGGTACGATTAAGATGTTAAATATAGCAATAGTTTAACGCCATATTATAACATTTCCATAAAAATAAATTAGTATTTTTTTTCCATAAAATGTTAGCTTTTACTGTCAGATATGTCCCCTTACCCCTTTTAATCTTGAGCCGAACAACTAACATGACTAAGATCAAGCAAAGAAAATGTGTAATTTACTACAAGCGCCAATGCGTATCACTCGGTCGGTTGTGCTACGGCACGGTCCTTATGCGTGCAGCCCATGTACGCACTGATGTGTTATGAACATCGCGTGTACGCGTTCCACTAATATTTCCATCGTAAGAATTAAACGACGGTTCTTGCGTTATTCCAAATCTGGAATACAACACCTAAAGTATTGATTTTTGCAGGGTATATTAGTTTAATGAAGTATATTGCGATCGTATAAAAAACAGAATTTTTAGAAATATTGAGTGCGTCCTCCTCAGCAAATAACCGGTCGGATCAACTGCCGGCACTTTGGTAAAATCGGCGGTTTAGCCGCGTGCTATTGTTCCAAACAATATATTAAGTCAGACCCAGGGCGAGTGCGATCTACCGCCGGTGTACAGTCGTCTTGGTTTTGATGCCATCCCTTACATACAATTTTAAATTACTCAATGACCTTGAAAGTTTCACAGGATAAACTAGGTTTCTCTTTGTAATGTGCAAAAGACTTTTCATAGACGTAAAAAGTAGTGAATTACTCTCTCATTGCTACCGTGACTTTTGAAAGCTTGAAGAAAGAATGACGGACGGACTCCTGAACATTACCCTTAGACTTAATATAGATCATAACACAATTCACCATGGATCTGGAGCGGGCCGATAAACACTGGGTGTGTCCTGTCCTATATACCCCAGATCTAATTTCCCAAAAAATGATTTAACAGAGTAATCGACTCGTACTTTAAGTTCCTCGGAACCCTATTCCCATGATACTTATGAGAGAAAGTTGCTGGTTTTAGGGGCGTAGCCTATAACGTCCGGGATAGACCTTTTAAAAAAGATCTGTTCTCCTTTTTAAAAAAAATATCTTCGATATGAAGTGGGAGATTTAGTATATTGCATTTGATTAATAATAAAATTAATTTGTTCCTATTTAGGCTATATTGATCCAATGCTCCATGGTGTCTACTGAATTGAGTTTGTTGAATATTTCACTTTATTATGGCCTAAATGAATGTAGTTCACACCGCTCTTTACAGAGTGGGATTCGCTTACCCCGTGTTCCGTTGAGGTATCTCTTTAAAAGTTGCGCTAATCTGACTGTGTATTCGTTACTGCACACTTTTCAGGAAAAATGTTATGTTTAATTGAAATAGTTTTCACAGCCTTTTTACATTACTTAAAAAGTCAAGGAAATCGTGGAAATGTATTTTCAGTTTAAATATACATCCCAGCAACCCAGAACTCTAAGTTCGTATGTATGCTCTAAATTTAACATATAGATGTAGAGCATGCCGTGAATTCTTAAGCCCAGCGCATCCTGATTCAAACTTAACATGCTTAAGGTAGCAAATGCTGACCCTTCGACGCTTTTTTTCACAATATTCTCTTCAAAAACATGAACAAGAATTGTATCTGAACACGCACCACGCTGTTACTAGCTCGAAATTAGTACACCCAAAATAACTGTGTTGACATGAATGAATGTACGCATGTAACAACATTATATCATGTTTATCCCACCATGAAGCGCAAACCTTTGGCATATGTCGTTTGAGGTAAGTTTGACCTGTTTCCAAAGGAAACGCTGAGGTTCCTTTTTGTGTTATTAAAACTCGGTGGTACCGCTAATTCGAATGTCATTCACAGATATTCTTCTAATATGTCATTTACTTGGCGCGTTATTTCTTGGGAAAATTAAGTTCGTTCACGATTCTTCCTCAGAGACTTTATTTCAAGCTTTGTTGAAACCCAAATTAAAAGCATGTTTGCACTTATTTGAACTAGTCTTTATAATTATATAGCTCAAATCTGGTCATAAAAAGCGGACAAATCTCACAAATTCGACACTTTTTGATGAAAATGTGAATATTTACGTCGTCTGCTACAATGTACTTCGCAGAGAATGGCTTCATGTATTGTAATGCGTAACGCGTAAGAAATTTTAAACTTTAATTAATTAGTAAATTTGTCAAGTATGGCCAATCTTGTACTTATCTCACCTTGCCTCAGAAACGGAAACACACACGTGAAACAAAATCTACTGTGTAATTAGAAAATCAGTGTATTGTTACGCCGTTTTCTCAAGGTGGCGTGTTTCATACAATATCTATTAATGTCGCTGCACTGTATGTTATTGACATTGCTTTTTTAATTACAGCATCTTTAGCTGGTATAACACATAGTACGAAAAAAGAAAGGGTTAGTAATTCTTGGGAAAGAGACAACATATCAAATATGCATACTCCTTTACCACCAAATCAATATTTTGGTATACATCTAAAAACGCACGACCCATAGAATATTTTCCACGTTTTCCGGCACTCGTGTTCGAATTTTTTCTACAGTGCATTTATACTCTTGTACAAGCCGGTGTTTCCATCAGTGATTTCCACCTTTCACAAAACATTGTATATTGAGATTAGGCGCTACATCACCTTAAGATCATTACGAATTACTATATGTACTGTAAGTATCCTAAGGAGTAGCTACTCATACGTAATGTGAATTACAAACCGCTGACGAGATTTCCTCTGCACTCCATTGAGATATTACCTCTTAATTGAATGGTTTCCTAATATTATACTGTCTTGTACTTTACAAGAACCTTACGCATAATCATCTGCATAAAACACATATTTAATCACTTTGCCTAACCGTTGAAAGAAAAAAGTAAAAATACTGCCTTCAATTCTAAATTGACTTCCAGCTTTTACCACATGTATTTATCGATTTTATATCTTTCTTGTCTCAAGTATTGCTACTCTTGTTTCAATTGGCAAAATCGAAATTTTCTCTTCAAAAAAAGATTTGCTCTGTCTATTGCAATATTATTATGGTCTACAACCTTTCACCATGGACTATGGATGAAACACACGAATCATAAAGAATTTAACAAACCTGACTTGTCGCTACATGCCATTTCTAAATGTTCCTTGCTAACATTCCCTCAATACACTGACCCACTAACCAGATTCTTAATTGCGTTTCTTTTGCTACAATGTCTTTTTTGTTCAAGGTCATGAACAACTCCATAGGATAGGCAAGTAGCAAAGCAGCACTCGAGCAATTGTGTTGTCGCAGGCGGCAAAATGCTCTTATCAAACAACTATAACATTGCAGTAAATTTAAAATTAACTTGAGCACGTAGGCGTTTTGAACATAACAGATTATCTAGATTGGTTAGACTAAATCTACGAATGCAAAATGTGCTCAAGGTCTTATATTAATGGCTTACTTAATCTACGTATTTAACTTCATTTATAGCGATTTTACCTTTCCTTTTATATTCCATTATAAATCAACATAGGGTACAATCTTTTCAAGGCCTTTTGGTTCGCTTGCTTTTAAATCAGAATGTTCCTAGCTCTTCTCTTTCCGGTAAATCTGAAGGCAAAATGCAAGTCTAATATCTTGCGGTATCCTCTTATAGAAGTATGTTTTCAAGGCAAATATTACAACAAACAATAAGAAAAATCTGAAGCATGCAAGCCCTTACCTTCGGGAACTAAATATAGGTTCAACGTTTATTGATATACATAATGGGTTAAAAAGTCGTCTTATATGTTTTACTTGGACATATTGCAGATAACCTGTTTGTAAACAATTCATGCTAGAAATTCAATATTTGTCTTTGATGATATATTTGTGCAGAGTCATCTTCGAACAACTGATGATGGACAACAAACAAGCACAATATGTCATAAGACGAGAGTTTTGTAAGGAGATTAGCAACTCAATGTAGGTCGTTTTATCGCCAGGAATTAATTGTCAACACCAGATTATACGGTCGCTTCAGAATGGAGACCAGGCTACTACACTGCTGAAATATATTGACAAACCGTTGACATAACCCCAGCATAATTATTTGCACTTTATTCACTAAATAGATCGACCCCGGAGCTCGACCACCATTTGCATGTTAAGAAAATACATAACGCATAGGCTTTTGTATTTGCAAGGAGCACATTAAGTGGACTCTCTCGATTTTAACATAAGTCTCGTCTTGCAACCATCAAATAAATCAAATAAATTCGAAACGGAA
Source organism: Amphiura filiformis (assembly GCF_039555335.1). Classification (NCBI taxonomy): domain Eukaryota; kingdom Metazoa; phylum Echinodermata; class Ophiuroidea; order Amphilepidida; family Amphiuridae; genus Amphiura; species Amphiura filiformis. The sequence goes on from NC_092636.1 coordinate 54,464,357, forward strand.
GTTTTTCGTCAGACGTTGCAACGGCCTGAACAATGATAAGGTTGTTCTAAGCAATTCCGGCAATCACAGTAATTTCATGTGAAACATGAACTACCTGAAATATATTAACAACATTAATCTTGACATTTTATTAACTTGGTGAAATTCAATACTGCAATCCATCGGCCTTGAACAGATTGAATAAAATGTCCTCTGTACACTGGCATGTCATTTTTTGTCTATTTTTTCCCCTTCATGTAATTTAGTCGGTCCTGTAATTTTATATTGTATCAATTTTACTAAGCATCTTTGTGTGTGTTTTATGTTACACATATTATGTAAGTGCCCCCGGTGTTCGGGCCTGCGTATAATATGCATGGAAATAAGGGACATGATGTGATCATGTATCTCCTATCTGCTATAACACACTTTTTTGGGTGATCTTTTGAGTTACATACTGTCTTTTGATGTTTTTAATATGTAGTTTAAAGAGAAGAAATAGTAAACGCTCCAAACCAATCACTTATTGAAAACTATTTTTAAAACATCACTTATGACATCATGATGAAATTTCACTGCACGTCAATAAAGGTTTCTAACGAATAGACCATGTAGACTGAACAGTAATATATACCCTAGTTTTGCCCATCATCACCATCTTACTCTGTCAATAACTCCGCAAAGCTTTCTGCAATTGGGTGACAATTTAACCATTCATGATTCTACTCAATCTACACAGAAATATTATGCACCACCTGTAAGTCATTTAAAAAAAATTGAATATAGACCTATTTTTCTTTCTTGGGTTTTGCATTTTGTGTTAGATGTAAAATGTTCCAATCGGTCAACGGGAAGTGCTCTACTTTTATCCAATAAACTTGGTGTTGATAAGTTATCTAGACATCAAAAGAGCTGGGGCAATGCTGACAGGTGTACTGTGCTAGCATTGCAGTGTTTCTAAAGCATCAATATATTCTTTACTCTTCAAAAATCGTGTCAGTATTTTGCAGTAGTATTGGTCTATTCTA